>NW_009621372.1:5343-13505 GCF_000690535.1 Cariama cristata | reverse complement strand
GTGTGTGTCCACTAGAGAACCTTTTCCTTTTCTGGAGTCTGGAATGGAACTAAGGATTTCCAAGTCTTGTGTTGCCTTCTCTTGTCAGCAAAATAATGTACATTTGGCAAAGTGTCTCTTTCCAGTGCTTGTCCGCAGAGAGAACAGCAGTATGGTCCCCCAATGGTTCATCTTCTATGTCATGTGACACATGATGGGAATCCAAATTGTACTTTTTGTTTTTCACACAAGTGAAGTAACTTATTTCAGAGACAAACACCGAGAAGTTGGGAATGCCAGTCTTAAGGTTGTCTGTACTACTTAATAAATAAACCCCAGGCTGTTTTTTTTCCTATTTATGGTATTGTTTTTAATTACGCTGCCATGTGGTGTTTTTCTATAGGAGCCTTTGTGCCAACTTTTTCAGAGTTTTGTAGGGAGTCAGTCAGTGTTGTCTAGTGAAGCAAGCTTGTCTGTCAGGTCGTCTTAGCAGAAAATATAGTGAATAAAGCAGGTAATTGCAGAAAGAGAAGGCACATGCTATTTAAACTGTTAAATATTGTTATGCAGTATTTTATACTGTTGCTGTCTGTACATTAGAATTTTGGGGTGATGCACAACCAAACTTTTCAGAATTCCTCACTAAGTATACATATGACCTATTTTCAGAGTGCCTGATTTGAGACTTTGGTTATTAATGTTCAGAAATGTTGAGCACTCACAGCTGTGGCAGCAATCCATGGTTGTGGTTTTGGTTTGGTTTTTTTTTTTGAACATGTAATACTTTCTATCCTGAAAATTTAAGTCACAGTTTGCACATTCAAAATAATGGGATAGTGTTTTCAATTGATCTTTGTACCTCCGTTCCTTCTCTGTAAAATGGTGATAACACACCCTTGCTTGGAATCACAGAATGGCACTTCTGGAGGTCATCTTGTCTGACCTCCCTTCTCAAGCAGGGCCACCTACAGCCACTTGCCCAGGACCGTGTCTAGATGTCTTTTGAATATCTCCAAGGAAGGAAAGTCTATAACCTCTCTGGGCAACATGTTCCAGTGCTCGTTCACTCTCACAGTAAAAAAAAGTTCTCTGATGTTCAGAGGGAACCTCCTGTGTTTCAGGTTGTGTTCATTGCCTCTGGTCCTATCACTGGGCACCACTGAAAAGAGCCTGGCTCTGTCCTTTTTGTACCCTCCCTTCAGGTATTTATATACATTGATAAGATCCTGCCCTGAGCCTTCTCTTCTCCAGGCTGCACAGGCACAGCTTTCTCAGCTTTTCCTCACAGGACAGATGCTGCAGTCCCTCAGTCATCCTCATGGCCCTTTGCTGGACTCTCTCCAGTATGACCGTGTCGCTCTTGTATTGGGGAGCCCAGAACTGGACCCAGCACTCCAGATGTGTCTCATCAGAGCTGAGGGGAAGGATCACCTCCCTCAGCCAGCTGGCAATACTTTCCCTAATGGAGCCCACGATACCATTCACCTTCTTTGCAGCAAGGGCACATTGGTGGCTGATGTTCAATATGGTGTCCACCAGGACCCCCAGCTTTCCTGCCAAGCTGCTTTCCAGCTGAGTGGCCCCCAGTGTGTACTGGTGCATGGGGTTGTTCGTCCCCAGGTGCAGGACTTCGCATTTCCCTTTGTGGAACTTCAGGAGGTTCCTGTCAGCCCATTTCTCCAGCCTGTCCAGGTCCCTCTGGATGGCAGGATGACCCTCTGGTGTATCAGCCACTCTTCCCAGTGTTATGTCATCAGCAAAATTCCTGATGCTACACTCTGCCCCATCATCCAGATCATCAATGAAGATGTAAAACAGAACTGGACCCAGTATTAACCCCTGGGCACACCACTAGTTACCAGCCTCCAACTAGACTTGGTGTCACTGATCACCACCCTCTGGGCTTGGCTGTTTGGACAGTTTTCAGTCCACCTCGCTGTCTGTTCATCCAGCCCATATGTCAACGGCTCATCTATGAGCATCTTATGGGAGTGTCAAAGGCCTTATTGAACTCAAGGTAGACAACATCCCCATTCTCCCTTCATCTACCAGGCCAGTCATTTCATTGTAGAAGTTTGTCAAGTTGGTCAAGCATGACTTCCCCTGCGTGAAGTCATGCTGACTACTACTGATTATTTTCTTGTCCTTAAGGTGCCTGGAAATGCTTTCCAGGATTAGCTGCTCCATCAGAGTTTTCTTTAGAGCCAGGTTTGAGCACTGTCTTAGCGGGTTCCAGAGCCATGCATCCAAAAATACGAGGTGGGAATTTGAGCACCTTTCATCTTGTGTTTTGAAATAAGGAAAGATACTGTGGAAAAAACAGCATGGAAGATATGCGATGATGTCCCTGAAGGACTGAGCTATAGATCATTTTACTTTGGATGTTTTATCTCCTGGAAGTGGTTAATAAGTATTATTCAATAAGCCCAAGTACACTGATATTTAAAGAGTAATTTGCAGCCTGCGTGTTTTTTATGAGATGTAAGGTTCACTGTAAGAAGAGTTTCTGTGGCTCTCCTCTGCGAATGCAATCTATGTAGATCACATAAGGATCTCTGACCATTTAAAGGTAAGTGTAGCGTGTAACACTTTATTAGCTGAATGAAGATAGAGACAGACATCTTTTAGAATTTGATTTTTGTAATGAGTAGATTGCTTTTATCATTATCATCTTTCCAATTTTTAAGTGGTGTTGAATTTTATAATTGCATTACTCTTACTTTCACATAAAGGTTATTTAAATTAAAAAATTGTTTCAGAAAAAAAATGGCTAATATCAGGATCAGTCTCTTTTACTTCATCAGTCATTACATGTTGTAGTCTACATATTGCTTCTGTCTATAGTAATTCTGTTTAAGCCTTTATTGTTATAATACCTGAGAAAGTTGTTTTTAATTATCTAAACATTTGCTGTTTAAAGATAGATTTGGTTTGAGCCAAGTAATTTCAGGTCTTGATCTAAAGAAAAATGCAGTTCTATAAATTTCAGTTGGATTATTTATATATTTCAAAAAGGTACACGCTTCAATGTTTTCTTGAAGGGGAGCTTTTGCCATGTTCTGTTATGCTTTAGAAGTGTATCAAAAGAATTTTTACTTCAAATGGGTTGAATTAATAAAAATGAGACCTTTCTGATTGTGTCTAGATAACTTTTCAAGACAAAGTCTTGTACAACAAGAGGAGATCTGTGCTTTGAAAGAAACAATTGCACAACTTGATAAAGAGAAGGCATCTTTGCAAGACTCTGTGGAAGAAGGAAAAGAGAAGATTGCTGTCTTTGAGGAAAGCCTGGCAATTAAAGTATGTTCTAACATGTAAATAGTCATAGAAGGTAAACAGAGGAAGGATCTGTTGTGTCATCACACCTGCCTTACATTGTTATCTACAACAGTGCTCAGTGCTGACCTAGTTCTGCTCCAGTTTCAAGGCAATGATAAAGCTCATGTTGATTTCAAGAGCAGTATGTTTGAGCAGTGTCGGTCATCTCATGTTTGGTGTTTTGTATGGTTTATACTTATCAAGAGAGGAGACTTTAAGTAGTTTCCTGAAGTGGAGAAGAGTAAATTAGTCAATCAAATATTTTGTTTGTCGTAACATTTAGCCTAAATTCTTCCTTGGGGTCCACTGATGTTAAAGATGCAGGGTGCTAAATAATATTGCCTTTGTTGTCATTGGAGAAGCATCTGAATTACATTCTTTTCACTTAAGGTATATTGCACAGTGTGATTTCAAAATATATAATAAAGCTGCTTAGTTCTGAAACATTATTTTTCACTTCAGCTTAGGTCACCTGGATATTGATTTAGGATAAACTAAAGAAGGTAGTTTTTAACTGTTGTGATTGTTAACTCAAGAATTTGCGTTGATTTTTAACAAAATCTTAAAGAAAAGATATTGCAGGACAGGCTAAAATCATCTTGCCATAAGCACTGACTTTCTATTTTTAAAACTATAAATTGTAAAATGGTGTCCATTTTAGAGAAGAGATGGCTGTCTCTCACCTCTCTTGTGTCTCCAGTGGAAGACATTTCCTTAGCCTATCTGTGCTTCTTTTAATATCTGTATCCAAAGACAAGGGAGTAAAGTAATATACTTTGTGATGGAATTCTGGTTTTATCAGTTACAAACTACCAGACTCTGGTAGTTTATTCATTGCAGAAAAGCAGTGATAACTTATCTAATAGGCAGAAGACATCGTTTAGTTTTAGGAGTGTGAGCCAAATACTACCTTTAGAACCACAAAGGATTAAAAAGTGTAATTAAAATTATTATATTCTGCAGAAGATAATAATATTTGTTCCTTTTTTGCCAAATTAGTTTATCAGAGTTATCAGCTCTAAACAGTACATGATGAAACTTGGAAAACCACAATTCATTTTGCGTTAAATAGTTAAATTAATCAGCTAGCTGAATAAAAGGAAATATAAATAATCTGGTTTTTTTTTCCATTTATACTGAGGAGTGGCGAGAGGTTTATTTTAATTTTGTATTTCTTTTCAAGGAGAAAATAATTTCAGATTTCAAGATTCTGATTTCTGAGTTGGAGCGTTCCACAAAGTAAGGATGAAATGTCAACATCATTATCAAATTTTGATTAATTTATAACATTAAGTCAAAAATTTAATCATAGGATATGCTAATGTATAAATATTTTTTTTTTACTCTATTAAATATTAAAACATTACAGCTTTGTTTCATGACTTGCAAACTTAACCACTGGAAAAGCTATCATTTGTATTAGGTTGGGCAGTATTGTCATACCTGAAGATTTTTTTTATTGGCTGCATAGAAAATCTGCTGAAGCACTCTGCATCTGTGAGAAAGATATCACCAGTTTGCATCAACAGCTACAAGAAACCAACAAAGAACTTGCACAGACTAACAAGAACAGAGAATCATTAGCTCAGGAGACTGACAGGTTACAAGAGCATCTTTCTAATATTAAGCACGAAAATCAGGTATATTTGTACAGAGAACCCTTGACTAAGAAGGAAAATTATTTATTTTTCAAGTAGTGCATAAATTGGTGGGCCCTCCTGTTGCTTCTAGCTACTTTTGAAAGCTTCATGGTTTTCTTTGCTATGCCTGGATGCTGGTAGAAGCAGTTAGAAACAAAAAGTCTTAGCCTCACAGGATCAATTACTTTTTAGTAGGCTTGCCTCTATAATATGCATTGGTTCCTCTAGGTTCTTCCATTAATTCAGGTGATGCTCAAAGCATTTAAAGTATCGTTCTGATTTCTTCACTTGAGCTTCCTGGGAAAGTTCCCAGATTTCCAGAGCACCTTTCTGAGCAACTCACAGCCTTTTCACAGCAGGAGTAGGGGTTTCTCCATAGCCCTCTCCACACACAGTGTTCCCCCGCCCCCTTCCCTGGTTCTTGCAGCTGAATGTTCTAGTAATTTTGTAAGGAACGGCGCTGCTCAGAAACTCTTCCTTCAAGACATCCTTTCTGCAGTTTTTTTCTTTGTTCTGTTCTATTTCTCAAGCAATAGTTGCCAGAAATTCTGTGTGCATTCACCTAATACTTGTGGGTTTATTTCTCCTGATTAGGAGAAACCCACTTAATTAGTTAATTCAATTTTTTAGCCCTCCTGCTTTTTCCAATGTGGGCTTTTAAGAGACTGTAACATGTAAAAAAAGAGGGAGCTCACTCTGAGCCCTGCTCCTTAAATGGGGCAGGCTATTTTGTTATGACCATCTAGCTGCTAAATAAACCATCTGTAATTTTCTTCTTAACTGCTGCATTCTTCTATTGACATTTTTCTTCTTTTTAAGATTTACCATTATTTGTAAGTCAAAGAAACAAAATACTTTTTAGAAAAGCAAAATTTTGTTTATAAAAATGTACATGGTTTAGATTTTATGTAGCCTTTAAATAAAGAGTTAATAAAGCCATAGGTGTTAGATATGCACTAATTGTAATTGTTTTGTAAAGGTGCAAACCTTATGAAACAAATCCTTCTTTATAGGTACTACATAAAAAACTAGCGAAGTGCCAAAATGAGCTTGATGATATGAAGGTGAAAGCCCGAGATTCAAACACAGATACTGTCAGGCTGAAGGGCATACTGAAGGCTAAAGTGAGTGGATTAAACCTGTTAATAAAAGCTGTTGTTTTAAGTAAAAATGAAATTTTAACCATATTTCCATGGAAGAATTTGCTTCCTAGCCGAAACTTATTTGCATTCTACTAATATGTTTTTATTAGTTTGAACACATTTGCTTAGCTGTTTTTGCAGTACACAAGTAATGAAGTATATTTCATTGTGGTTTTTCATACACACACACACACACACACACACACACACCCCCCGTGTGTGTGTGTTTATTAAACTTAAAAATTCAGACAGTGAATAATACAGAGACTTGGAACTCTTTGTCTTTATTACCATATGGGATTAATAGTAAAAAAAAATATTTCTGCGATATATTGCTATTCCTGTATTTGTAATGTGAATATAGCCATTTTTAACATATGTCTTTTGAGCATTAAAATGTGGCCATCTTGAACAAACTAGTTCTTCAGAAGTCTGTCGATGTTTTGGCTAAATGGCAGTTTTCAGTGGAAAGAGAACATCCAATACCATGTCATACCTGCAGATCTATAGATAACCCTATTTTGTGAAGCTTACTGTAAATTGTTAAACAAACAAGCTTTATGTGTTAGGAGAGAGAGAACTGCGAGCTTTTGGCGAATTATCACAAAGCCCGTGAACAAGGAGAAAGTTGGGAAGCAAAATGCCACCAAGCAGAAGCAGATTGTAGCTCTGTGAGACTGGCACTGAGCAGTGCGGAGTCTGAGAACTGCAGGTTGAAAGAAAAAATGGAGTCCCTTGAAACAGAGATGGAGCAAGTAAGTTGAAATCATTCTTTCCATTGTTCACCTTTGAAATGATCTGGTAGTATTTTAAGCCTGCACCTGTTTAAACCTGTGCTTAATGCCACTTCTCATATTTTAGAGATATTTGCTACAATGAACTGTATGGAGTTTGAGTTTATTTAATAAGATGACTAGAATTCCACTAGTCACACTTGGAAAAATAATCTTAAAAAATAATAGCATATATCGAGGAAAAAAAATATAAATTATAAAATGCTCTGATGTTTGGAATGACTGAAGGCATAATGTCACACACAACTCCACAGCATACCTGAAGCATACCTGGTGCTTTGTCACCTGTTATGTTCCTGTCCCTTCTGTTCTTGCTTCTAGCTTTTCAACCTTCTTTCCGCTGCTTTAGATGTCCCAAGGAGCCTCTTCCCACTTGAAAATCTGAAAAACTTAAAGGGAAATGCACAGCATGGCTTTAGCAATGCGTTACAAACATACAAACTATCTTCTGGTTTTGGGTTGTTACAGTTTTTGTTGCAGATTGTCTTTGCTTCCTGAGTATCACATAGGCTGCTGAGGGCTGCCCATGCACATTAGGTACTAAAGAGGAACTGAACTGCTGCTGTTCAGAAAGTGAATGAGAATGTAACAGTAGCAAAACATCAGAGGAAGATTGTGTGGCAGATTTTGACACTGTTTTAATATAATAAAAACTGGTACATGGTTCTAGTTTGTGCAGTGAGCCTCAAATAGGTAGAGATCTCATTCTTCTGATTCCTTCCCACATGCCTGCTATTAAGTATAGGAATAAAAAGGCCTCTTCATGAAAACTGTGTCAACAAATTGAAATAGAATTCCAGATATCATATTCAGGTTCATAGCAGTTATGTGTAAGGCACATGTCTAAAACACAGATGTTTTTAATCAAAAATCTTAAGGTGCTTAGCAGTGCTCTGTGTTCCTTTTACCTTTTTTTTAGGCAAGACGGAGCTAGAATTAATGTGATGCGCTCTCCCTACAATCATCTCTTTGGATCTCATTCCTAATAAATCCTTCAAGGAAGTCACAGTGCTTTATCTCTCCCTCTGCTCTGTTAACCTCCCGGACTCATTCTGCCACTTGCTGAAAATTAAGTAGTTAAAAGTGACCAGAAATACAAATGTCACTGGGCAAAGTACAGACATTTTTCAAAGAGGAAAAACTTAGGTTATGTTAATTTTAAATATACAAAATTCTAAATGCTTTTAGTCAGAACTGCTGCTGCTAGCTTGTGGACTTCTCTTTAGTGTGACTTCTGTCATCTGTTAGTCATGCCTGAGTTTACAGGTGACAGCAGTATAAAGATGACT
>NW_009621372.1:402-5312 GCF_000690535.1 Cariama cristata | reverse complement strand
TCGGCATTCACTGATCATCTACATGCAAAAACACATTTTATTGCTAAAATAAGAGGGTCTCATCTGAAAATGAAATGTAGCCTGTGGCAGAATTTTGAACCTTATTAGCTCTGCGGAGGGAGTAGAATTCTAGGAATAGAGTTTCAAATGTCGTAGCTGATTTTGCTGTCAGAATCAAGAACTCTTCTCTTCTAGTTTTTATATGCGGGAGTTATTTAAAGAAATAAATTTAAAGTTGATTCCAGAATAAATGATTGCTGCCTCTTAAAATTCACCACAATTACATAGAGATATTTTTGAAGGATTTTGGAAGCAGTTTTAAATTTTCTTTGCAGTAGAGTTTTGATTATCTGATACCGCTCTACTGTAGCATTTAACAGAAGCAGCAAACAAATCTACGATTTCTGCCTTAAGCCAGTCTCTTGTGAAAATGGAAGGAGAGCTTCAAAACATACATTGAGAGAGAGTCTGCATACTTGCAAATCTCACATCTGCACAAGAACTTTGCATTAAACTGGATGCAGTCAAAGAACGGTTAAATCAGCAGTTAACTTCCACAGCAGAGAAGGTAGAAAGCGTATGTGGAACATGTTAGAAAAATAAGTTTATGTTAATATCATACTTAAGGGATCTAAATCTACTTTGGGATCTGGAATGGTCAAAGAAATCCTTATTGATGATTAGCATTTCAATTTTTTGAATGTTTAATTTGGCATTCCTCAGAGGGTGGATGCTGTATGCTATTTGAAAAGCACACTGCTTTGCAAGGTTTTACTATGACTACTCAAAAGTCAGGACTTAAAATGACTGGTTGTTTTCTTGAAAGATATCCCAGATTTTACATCTACTCACTGAGTAAGCAGAATAGCTGGAGTAGTTTATTGACAAAGAAACTTGATGTGGACTTTAAAATGCTTAACTGTTTTAGGAAGCATCAATATCTCTTTAATGATCTTCCTTACTTTCCCTTGAAGATCAATTTCTGTTGACCTTGATGTTTACAAAAGCTACAAACTTAATGTTTGATAGGCAAATTTTTAAAAACTCAGCTTGCATAAACTCTGAAAGATTGTTCATACATACTCAGATTATTCAGATATTTTCAGTATGATTCTGTCACTGTCCTGCCCATCCTCTGCTCCAGCTGAGATAATTTCTTGTTCTTTACAGGCTTCCAGCATTCTCTTTTAACCTTTACACCTTTTCCATACACCATGGGTAAAGCTACTGTTTGACAGTTGGTTATTTGTTCCAGCCAAATGTGTGTGATGTCTTTTGTATGCTTGTGGAATCCTCTACAATGCTTTCAATAGGGAAGAGTTTTAGCATATGACATTTGTCTGAAGCCTTTTTTGAGATCTAATGTGACTAAGGCTTCCTGGATCCTTCTGTGAGATTGTCAGTGAAAGGGCTTGCTGGGACTGTGGAGAGCAGCAACAGTTTCAGGAGAGAAAAATGCAGAAATGCAGTTGGGGAATTGGAGAAAAGTCTGAAGTTGGGACATTTTCACTAATTTTTTCATACCTTTCAACCAGTAGTCTTTTGTCAGCCATGTATAACCTTCAGATAGGGCTCTTATTTTACATAGTATTCCAATGCAGAAATCCGCATTACTAGATTGCGGCGTATGTATATTCAGAAGTGGAAACTAAACCTGATGCTGAATAATATTGTTCTTTTAGTGTTTCTAATACTGTTTATTTTCCTATAACTTATGCTGTCTACAGTTTTCAGTATTCGTTTTTTCTGAAATGCAAAAGCAGAATATCAAAACTGTTTATGGGCAAAGGAACTGAATTTTTGATTGACAGCAGAAAATTGGATCTTTCAAACTGAAAAAAACTTTGGTAAAACAAAAAAAAATTGAGTTTTGCTTTGGAAAATTGAAAAATGCTTTTTTTTGTTCTTTTTTTTTCCTTCCCTGTTGGCCTATGACCTGAATTCTCTCAGTATCTTCCTTGTTTGAACACACAAGTGGTTATCCTCTGAAAATTCTGAGGGATGTGCTGGAGAGGTGGGATGTTTTTTAAGACATCTCAGTACATAGATTTACCATGACCTTTGGGTGAGCATTATTGTGCTTAAGGTAAACTAGGCTTGAGTAAAATACAGATAAAAGTGTTTGCAGCACCCCAAATGAACTCAGTTAGACATACTAAAATGCATGAAAAGATGAAGGAAAAATAGCATCTAACTTACACTGAGATTAAAACAGTTTTCTGTGTCTCTGTAACTGACTCAATACAGATTTTCCTGACTTATAATCTCTGGAATTTTTATTTCTTTTTGTGTAGTTATGTCTCAGGTACACCCATTCTTCCTTTGCAGTGGAAGATACTAGGTTTTGTGGGTATTCTTTTTTAGGTTCCTCCAAGATATATACTTAATCTCTTGTTTAAGATTTTACTCATTTTCCCTTTCTCCCCAGATTCATTCTTGATGCTCCTTTAAATAAAACAAGTGTAATCTCACTCTGCTGGTGATATAGATATTGGTTTGTTATACTAGGTGTCATTTCCTGCATGCAAATGGTTAATCAGTAGTTTCTTGCCTCAACAAAATGTAAAACTTGCTTCCTCTTCTTTAATGATTCTGTCTACAGTCTCTGTCCGTTGACCCGTGTATTTAATAGCATTTTGTCATTTGTATCAAGTACATTTATATTCAGATATATACACTGGGTGAATTTATAAATCTGACACAGGATTTTGACTGAGGGCAAATCTAACATTAATCATCCATCTTTCTTGGAGTGAGAGCAAATTTTGGTCATTGATCCTAGACTTCCTTTTTTCTTTTCTCTCTCTCTCTCTTTTTTTTTTTTAAAAATAAAAAGGTTACCATACTAGATAGCCAGTAAACTTAACAGACATGTATCTAAAACTTTAAAATCTTTGTTTAGCTGCAGAACAGGTGTAAGTCATCCCATTCTGAAATACAGCTGCTGAAAAAACAACTGGGAAATGAAAGAGCATCTATGAAAAACCTGGAATCTTTGCTTATGTCCAGTCGTGAGAAAGAGTTGCAGTCACAGATAGCAAAGCGAGAAAAAGACTCTGAAATTCAGTTTCTCAAGGAACAGCTTTCTTTAGCAGAAAATGAACTGTGAGTAAATGACCAGGAGAATATTGCAGGTTTTTTCATTCGTCCCAAGTGTTTATACACAGAGATGATTTTGTATCTAGCTGCATTTTCAAATGGCTGATGTACTTTGGTTACCCTAACAGCAGAAGATACAAAAAACCTGCTTCTGATTCCTCAGCTATACCTTAATAGACTTTGCTGTGTAGTGTTATATTTTATTCCAAAAAATTTTCTTTATCTCATTTGCATGGTATAGCTGCCCTTTTAATTTTGGATAACTGTATTTGGTAACATACTTGGAGGATTATCGTTGCTATCTAATTAAAGTGTATGGACTTTACAGTGCCGTGCAGAGTCGAGATTTTACTCAGCTCAGAAATAGAGCAGCTCAGCTAGAGTTGGAACTGGATATCATGAAAAGACAGCTGGGGACTGAGCGTTTTGAAAGGCAAGTATATGTTTTTGTATTGCACTTCCTGCAAATAATTGGGGTGAAATGCAATGTAATGCTAAGACTTAGACTAATTAGTAAGATAAACAGCAAAGTTTGGTTTTGCACTGCTGTACATCTGTGCGTTTGGAGGCTGTTCATGTCACTAAATGTAGTTTGTTCAGCTGTTATATATGCTGTCTAAATTAGTTGTCTAGGTTCCCGCTATAGCCGACAGAATGAGATAAACTGCCCTCTGGAACTGCCTTTTTTAGGATGGGAGGGATCACTTTCCTGAAGATGCTCATCTGTCTTCACTTATTTATACTGATGCCTGTCTTGAGCTATAGTGAAAGTCTAGGTGACTAGTTGGCTAGTTCCCACTGAGTGGAAAAGGGTATACCTAACTCCTATTTTTAAAAAAGGAAAAAAGGAAGACCCAGGGAACTACAGACCAGTCAGTCTCACCTCTGTGCCCAGGAAGATTGTGGAGTAGATCCTCCTGGAAACTATGCTAAGGCACAGGGAAAATAAGGAGGTGATTGGTGACAGCCAACATGGCTTCACTAAGGGAAAATTGTGCCTGACAAATTTGGTGGCCTTCTACGATGGGGTACAGTGTTGGTGGATAACAGGAGAGCAACTGATGTCATCTACCTGGACTTGTGCAAAGCATTTGACACTGTCCTGCATGACATCCTTGTCTCTAAATTGGGGAGACATTAATTTGACAGATGAGCCCCTTGGTGGATAAGGAATTGGCTGGATGGTCATTCTCACAGAGTTGCGGTCAACGGCTCAATGTCCAAATGGAGACCGGTGATGAGTGGCATTCCTTAGGGGTCGGTATTGAGACTGGCGCTGTTTAACATCCTTGTTGGCAATGTGGACAGTGGGATGGAGTGCACCCTCAGCACGTTTGCCAATGACACCAAGCTGTGGTGCGGTCGACAGGCTGGAGGGAAGGGAATGCCATCCAGAGGAACCTGGACAAGCTAGAGAGGTGGGCCCGTGCAAACCTCATGAAGTTTAACAAGGCCAAGTCCAAGGTCCTGCACATGGATCAGGGCAATCTCAGGCACAAATACAGGCTGGGCAGAGAATGGATCAAGAGCAGCCCTGAGGAGAAGGACTTGGGAGAGCTGGTTGATGAGATGCTCAATATGACCAGGCAAGGTGCACTCACAGCCCAGAAAGCCAACCGTATCCTGTGCTGCATCCAAAGCAGCGTGACCAGCAGGTCCAGGGAGGGGATTCTGGCCCTCTGCTCCGCTCTGGTGAGACTCCACCTGTAGTAGTGATAGGACAAGGCATAATGGCTTTAAACTGAAAGAAGGTAGGTTTAGATTAGACACAAGGAAGAACTTCTTTATGAGGGTGGTGAGGCAGTGGCAGG
>NW_009621372.1:0-215 GCF_000690535.1 Cariama cristata | reverse complement strand
GAGGAGGGTAGATTTAGATAAGGTATTAGGAAGAAATTCTTCACCGTGAGGGTGGTGAGGCAGTGGAACAGGTTGCCCAGGGAAGTGGTGGATGCTCCATTGTCCCATCCCACTCGGTAGGTGAGGTTAACTTGTAGATTCTCTGCACGCTAATCCGGAGTGACAACAATCACTCTAGAGGTTCTGTCAAAGTCACGCATTTACTGAAAACTTGG
>NW_009621371.1:0-19279 GCF_000690535.1 Cariama cristata | reverse complement strand
GGGCTGCATCTTCGGCTTGAAACGGGTGATGGAAATGAAAGTCACCAAATGGTTGTACTCAATGTAAAGCCAAATAAAATTAAGTTAATATTTGAAAAGAACTGCAAGATAGGAAATTTCCAGTGATAACAAGGAGGTTCAATCCTTTCCAGTTTGGAACAAAACACTCAATTGTAATTAGCCTCATGTGAACTACTCGCATGAACACCCAAAAAAGGTCTGGTTACTTGTCCAGAATCTCTTACATCTGGAAACTGGGTCAGAAATCAGACTCTCTTGTCAGATCAATTTTTTGGTTACAGTGAAAACGTAAGGATTGCTTTGGAGGTTACAAACCATATACATGAGTACATTCAGCTTCTTTCTAGCCCAAACCTCCATTAGCCAATCCCACTGTACCTTATCTCATTCAGACTCCCCTCTAAGACAAAGCCTACAGCTGAGTAAATGTTGCATTGTTTAAAACTTAAAATTTTATGGTAAAAGTGAGGAGTAGAATGATTAGGGCTCCAGTAAGATGCTTTGGTAACAGCCCGCCATCAGTTCTAAGCAGTAGGGAAATGTACTGCATGAAAGACAGCCTCTGACAAAACCTGGGCTCAGGTCAGGTGCTGCTGTATACACCAAATCTGTTGCTTTGAACTGCACCCTAAAGGAAACCACAGCTAATACTATCTACAGAGAACTGTGGTTTCTGAAACTGTTGAGTGGTCTTTTAAGGCAGTCCCATACAGAGCCTCCATTACAACAGATAGAGTAAGAGCTTCTTCAGAGAGAAAAGGGGTGAGTTCCTTGGAAAGTACTTGGAAAAGAGCATTTCAAGATACTTGTGCAGGAAAAGATCAAAAAGATATAGTAGATTTTTATCCTTGTTAGTAAGCAACTCAGTAATGGACACAATGCTACATGTTCCAGCTACTTCTCAAAGAAACTAGCATTAGCTGTCTAGTCTCCGAGCTTCAGCCCACTTGCATCTCCAGAGCTCTTGAGGGGAGAACAGAGACAGCTGCCCACAGAACAACACAGTACATCAGCAGCGCTGATGTGGCTACATCACTTTAGGCCTATTTGGAAAATTTGCCCTGGGACTTTGGCCTTAGACACAAAATTAAGTGCAACACAACCCACGTTCCCAGACAATGTGGCACTCCTGTAAAAAGAGGAGGGCTGTTCAGCACTGTGGCAAAATGTGAGAGATTGCATCGTGGCAAATGCTCCGCCAAAACGGATGCTTTATGGAAAAACAGCTAAGGGCTCTAGAGCACAGCTCCATTCTGCAGCTAAGGTAATTCCCCTTCTGCCCCCAGTGTAAAGTCCTCCAAATCAGCTAGGCTAATCCTCAGAGAAAGTGTAAACTATCCAGCAGAATCATTACAGGGCATACAAACTTATGCAGCCCATCTAAGAAGGACTACTATTGTTTTTTAGATTGGAAGATTCTTTTAAATTTAATTAATCAGATCATCAGACCTCCAGACCACCTTCATGTACAATTAGAACTGTATCTCCCGGTGATAGTTCTGCTTTGATAACCACATGACCTTCAGGAAAACAGATCTTAGCAAATTATTGCTTCTAAATTTTACATATTGAAGATTCAGTGGGTCACCTGCAGACATGACTTTTGGGTGTGTTGAAATAGTGACACAGGCAGGCTGAAAGAAATATTCTGCCTGTTCTCTCTGCAGTGTTAAGCATAGATCTTCAGTTGTTTGGGAGCTGACCGCATGGGAATAGCTCTTGTCTTTGGTAAAACATCCCTCCCCCACTGTAAAAGCAAGTTTATCACAGACAGAGTCCCTTAAGGTTCAATATAATCAGTCAGGGTCAGCTGCTCTTATAGCCTCCTTTTAGTCTCCTCTAACATTTGTGAGATCACCTGTAAGTTATCATAAAAAATCAGGGAAAGCAGCAATGCTGGAAGCAGTTCAAGCTGAAAGTCAGACTAAGTGCACACCACTGCAGTCACAGTCTCAGGTGGAAACTCTGATAAAATGACAGTGTAGAATGACAGCTTAAGAGGAACCTGTGGGTGGGTAGGCATTAAACCTGTCCCAGACACACAGACTCATCACCTAAGTCACACAAGAAGAGGTTGGTGAAACAGCACAAAATTATCTAATTGTATTAGGAAGAACAAGTTATCTAATTCATGTGTTGTGCTGCCAGAAATCCAAATCACAGCTCACAACACTGGAATTTTGGGTATCTTAAGACATAGAGCAAAGTGGCACATAAACTCTTCTCATCTTTATTCAGGATCCAAGGCCACTGGATTTTTTTTGTGGCCATCACTAATTCAATTCAAATGAAGGAGAATGCAAAGTTTGATGGTGTCTGTCTCCTGAAACCTTCCATACTGTGAAAACCAGGACAACAACATTTGGTGCTGAAACAGTCTCCTAGTCAGCCTCAGAGCTAGATGAAGCAAAATCAACACCATGACTCAAGCAAAATGAAGAGGAGCTTGCCATGGGCCAGTTTTATATCTCTATTTTGTATCTTATAACACAGTCAAGAAATCATGGATGGTGTTTAAATTCTTTATTCCTTCCTATACCTTAGCAACGCTCAGTAGAGAAGGAATATTAAGAATATATAGTACCACTGCTTATTGAAATAGCTAACAGTCCTTTCACAAGGCAGCTCTTGCCCTAAACTTAATTTCTTTTAGCACCTAAACAGTGCTAAGACAACCACTAATGAATTCTTGAGCCCTTGCAAACAGCCACCTCCCTATTGTTAGCCTTCTTTCTACAAGACAATGAATATGAAACTGTCAGGGCTCTGCCTCCATGAGGGGCCAGGCATGGTGAGAGCATGATAAAACACCTGAAATGGCTCTGGCCCTTCCTCTCACGGTGCCCAGAGCCGCTGTTCCCATAATTGTTCCTGAGCATCCAGAGGGATGGTTTTTGCCTAAGCCACAATGGTGAAAGGCAGTCCTTGCCATCTGTGATCGGATGGAAATGTTGTATCCTTCGCTGCTCTCAGCCATGCCTGTAACCTCTCCGCTGATTATAATCAGGGAGACACCTGCCTCGGAAGAGGCTTGCTTGGCATGCAGTACAGCAGGGGATTTACAGTTGGATTAATAGCTGCACGGCTGCTTTTAAATAGAGCAGGAGAAATTTTCTGGAAAGGGCAGGCATTGCAAGGGGACTGGCAGAGCTCCCTAGCTCACATGCACCACGCTCTGAATGCACTAGAGCAATGGGAAGGACCAAGGAATATTGTACTTTCACAATGACTTACTAAACCAGGCTCCAAGAAAAGCTGTAACATTGGGACGTGCTCCCATGGTGAATTTGTTTATGTTGTTCAGTTTTTCTTGTGACATCTCAGTAAACCTGTTTTGAAGACTTTACTGTGTCCCACTACTCTTTGTCCTGCAGAACTTCTCTGGATCAACTATACAGACATCTTTCTCTCTCTGTTCAGCGAAGGGTTCTTTGATAGCCAGTAATCCCCTGTCTTTGCAGACCTTGATTTAATGTGAATAACAGACTTTTTAGTAGCTCACTTGACATGTACCCCCATGCACAACTGGTGTCCTGAGCACACAGATGTACAGCCTCCGAGAGGACAGACAGACTCTGGGCAATGGGAGGTGAGCTGCACACAGATGCACAGAAGGATCACTGCTCTCCAGGGAGCCAGCATGAAAAGCGTCTGCCAAAGGAAACCCTCCTAACTTCCTGCCAGGGGGTGAAAAGGAATGATACCATGACAGACAGAGTGACAAACAAGGAGTGACAAGTGTGGAGTGATAAGTGTGGAGTGACAAGTGTGCAGTGCCTCACAACAAGGACTGATCTGTTGATAATGCTCAGAAAATCCTTAATCCTCACAAGGAGGAGGAAGGACAAACAGCCTCCACCACAGCCATCAGCTCCATGGTGTCCAATATCCTTTCATCAATCGCAAAGCCACATCCCAGGCAGGCAGGCTAGTAAATCTGGGGTAATGGTGTACGCACTGACACCATTTCAGCTCCCTAGGGTCTATCTGTTCTACAGCTGGGGCTCCCATTCAGCAGTTCTTAGTGAGAAACTAATTCCCTTAATCATGAGATTGTACTCTTTCTTCTCCAGAAACATAAATAAAATAGTCCACTTACCAGTAGAATGGGCCCTGAACCTTCCTGACAGATTTCTGTGGAATCTGTCCTTGAAACTCCAGTGGAGGTGATTCATGTCTTTCACGTCTATGTGATGATAATTTGCAACTGGAGATTTCTCATTCTCTGTCTCTCTTTTTCATTTTGTAGGATGGCCATCACTGCTATAGCTTAACACCAACACTGAGTTCATGCCACCTCCTGCAGTCAATGTATGCCTGAGGAGATAGAATAAATAGTTACTAAACCTACCCTAGATTTGCTGTCATACTGTAACTAGGCACTGGAAATCAAATATATATATCATATAAGACGAGCAGTTAAAATGTCTACTGAAAAAACAGATTCAGGCAAAATGGCTTAATCTACAGCATTAATGAGCAACGGATTGTTCCATCAATAGTATATGAGGAGCAGCATGCAAGAAGGCAAAACTCATACAAGTTCCCAGGGACTCATACCCTTGTAAAGGGCCCAGTTCAGAAGAATACTCAAGAACATCATTAAGGTTAAGTATGTGTTTAAATCTCATTGATTTCAGTGAGACTGAGGTACAAGCTTAAATGCTTTTTTGAATCAAGGTACTTTACTGAACCGAAGAATATTCTGTGCATAAAGCTCAAAGTCAGAAGCAAGAAGAGCTGGGAGGACAGGGCTGGCCAGCTCTGCATTGATGGACATACGCAGCCATCCTGCTATTCCAGCTACTAGGGAGAGGGAGTGATAGCTCTGTGTTTCATCTGCAGCCTAAGAATCTTCCTAAGATGCATCTCCTGAGTTAGCCTTTGTCTGTGCCACACACCATCTTTTTTCCTAATGTAATCATCAGTATAAGGAGAAAAATGTAAAGGGATCCTCAGACTTCGCCCAGTACCAAGCATACATCCTGACTTCTTGCCAGCATGGGCACAGCTGACAGAAGCATCACTGCACAGCCATCTTGTGCTCCCTGCTGTGCAGCACATGCACAGTTGCAGATGATCAGTGGTGGTTCCAGGATCTGAATAGGACCAGGGCCACACTTCACATGCAGAATGAAAAACTAGCTTCTTTCTCAAAGAGCCTGCTGACTTAATGAATGCTGAGAGAAAGAGAACAGAGGAATAAACCAGAGAAAGCTCAAGGCCTTTAAGGACAGAAAGGGAGTCTGAGAAAGTGAGATAGTAAAAACCAGACAGATAGTATTTCTTCTGTTGAATACATGCACCTAAAACCCAGCAGAAACACTACAAGGATATGAATTTGTGTGTGCAGCCCTGCCCACCAGAAGGGCCCATACCCATATTAATTATGTCTGCAATGCCATTAGCTAGATGCTGCAGAGAAAATAATGAAATTGCTTCACAAAAGCAATGAAAACAACTGGCCAGCTCTGGCTATGGCTAATTCAGATTGGTTCTGTGTTTCTTATGTACCATTATTCAGTTTTAACTTACTTCTTTATTTCTTATGTCTGATGAGGTGAAGCAGACATAATACTCTCTTCCATACACACACTATAAGTTTCTGTTCCCTTAACAACAATTTGTGTTGTTCTGCTAGCAGCAAGGGTCAGCATGGACAGTGGTTAGGAAAGCAGCAAAAATGAGTGTGACTGGTGCCAGTGAATGGCCTGCTCTTTCCATGAATGCTTTACTGCCTAAAGCTTAAGAAGTCACATGGCGTGTGTAAAGAGAGGAGAAAATGTCTATTAATTGGCAAAGCCTTCGGAGCCTAGGGCTTTCATCCAGCTGTTACACTGAGGCGAAGAGAAGCCTCAGGGGTGTTTGTAGAGGGATGGAGCTCACAATTTTCCTTCTGTGGCAAACAAGTTAGGTAAATGTGCACAAATATGAGGAAAGGGAAGGACAGCTCTGCCATGCTCAGTGCAAAAATCCTTAGTTATGCCTCCCTGGCAAGACCAATTGTCTTGATGTTTAATCTTTTAATATCCTTTAATCAACTCAATGGTGTTAAATTCAAACCAGCTCAATCCATAGGCAGGATTTCTGCAAAGACATCCCTTAAATGGGTCTGCTACTATTCATACCATAGTCCTCCTTTAAATCCATTTGGGAAAAGAAGACTGAGTCTGCAGTCTAAAAGCAGAAGACATGGATTTCATCTTAACTGCAATTAGAAATCATTGCAATGACCTTGGATAAGTCAATGACTTCCTGGTGCCTGTCAGATAGGGAAGAGGGAGCCTTACTTGCCGGCATGGGAGACTATAAGGGTTGGATATAGGTATTCTGACCAAGTCCTTTGAAATTCTGGAGTGAAAGGTTTCAGAACAAGAGAAAGTTATGGTCCTCCCTTATCCACACCTCTGTGCAACCCACCCATCCCATGGGGAGGTGCAATGACATGGCCCATTGGAGCAGAAACTACTGGGCTGAGAGGAGGCCTCACAATATGCCCGTATCCTTAATTACAGAGGTGTGTGTCTCTTGGCTTGCATTTCTCCACCTGAACATAGTGTGTTTGGTATAAGTGCTAGTTAGAAGCTTTCACACATGCCAGAAAGCTGCCTTGGTTTGATGCCATGGAATAGACACGTTCATTCTTTGAGTGTTGGGGCCCGACCAAGGATGGCAGCAAACATTTATGAGCCCAGGTGTTACTGGCAGGTGTTTTGTTTCTGAGGAAGCTGCCTTCTGGCTGAGCTGCTGCCAGCCCATCTATCCACCTCCCCCATTGCCACACAACCTCACCTCCCCCAGGGACTTTCAGGCAGGCCTGTTTGCAAACAGCAGGCACAGGCAATGAACACATCAGGTAATTAAATGGCAGATCAATTCGACTTAGCTTCTCTTGGGAAAGCCGCCCTTGGGAGACAGAAGAATGAGGCAGTAGGAGACAAAGGCAGAGAGAGAAATTGAGAGGTACAGGAGAGAAGGAGCAGAGCGGAAGAGCAAAGATGGAAACGCAGCAGGCAGAAAGGGGTACGCACAATGCGGTGTGAAGCCACAACTGCAGGGGAGGAGGCATTCAGGGGGAAAAGGGCATGGCTAGTATAGGCACCATGAGAAATACAAAGTTCAGGGAAGACATAAGAAAGAGAGAGCACGTCTAAGGGAAGGTAGGAGCAAGAGAGAGAAAAAAAGAGGCTGAAAAGAGTGGGATAATGAATATAGCAACGGTAGAGAATGGCCCCAACTGACTACCTGGATGTCAAGCACACTAGGTCCCCTGTAAATGTTTACATACCTGCAAAAATGTAAGCTTTATAAATTTGGAACCGTCAGCAAAAAACATATTTGTAATATCCTATTCACTTTATTTAAACTAACATGGAGAATCACTGAATATTGACAGAGGACTTTTTCCCTTCCTGAAATATGTCATGAACACAAGAGCTTTCTGCTACCAATATGAAAAACAGACAGTGAAACAGAGGAGCAGGAGGAAAGGAAATTAAACAGGCTGGTATCACTCTGACCAGCTGAGTGGAACATTAGAGAAAAAAAGCAACATGAACTCCTAATTAGTTTTCAGTTTCTATCCTTAATAATCTGAGATACTGGTAGTACTAACCCACTTAGTAATGCTAATCTCAGGCCTTCAAGAGTCATGAGTAAGGTACCAAAAAGCTGAATCTTTTCTTTTAAAAAGTCATGTGATTCTTATTTTCCCCTTCTTTGAAAAAAAAAGACTCCTGGGATTTACATTTTCAATTTTTTGTTTGCAACAGAGGTACTGGAAATGTAATTACATTTTTAAAGGAAAGATGAACTTCACCATTGTAACCTGAATTTGGGAGAAGGAGAACACTTTAATTAGGGGACCCAGAGAAAATTTGAGAGTCAGCAACACAAAGGGCACTGCATGACCTTCATCCTGTCAGACTCCCCTTCAGCAGAAGTGGCCTCCAGCAGTATGTTTCTCTTTGCACTGCCCCCTCAGTTGGGAGCACTGCAAATCTCTCTCTCCCTGCTTCCAAATCCACTGCTGCCTGCTCTGCAGGACTCTGCCCCATCCTAGGGGTGGGCTTCTTGCATTCTTTTTACAGCACGGCAGGAGCCAGCCACAGGTGGGATATCTAAATGTCAGGGCTTGAAGCTGCTATGCCAAATGACAAATGAAAATATCTCATAGTGACTCTAGGGAAGCCATGTCTTTCCAGTTTTTCGGCTAAGGCTCTGTAGTATCATGCTATGCTCTTACAAATTCCTTTCTTGCATGGCTTCCATCCAAGTATATCAAGGCTATTTACATACACCCACCATATTTACAAGAGTGCTGTGAAGAAGCAAAGACAAAACCATACCAAACTGTGCAATGAGTCAGTGGCAGAAATGCTAATAAACCCAGACTCCTTGCTGCCTTTTTCTTCTTATTAGGTAGACAACACTGCATTTCTTCTGCTTCCTTCAACTGTCCTGTGACAGATTTTGAAGAATAAATCTGTGAAGAGTCAATGTTCCAGTTTCTGCTTAGGCAGAGAAGCCGAGAACATTAAATCCAACATTAGGGATGACCAACCAATAGGTAACCAGTTGAGAAATCCTGGGCCTGACTGCTTCACACCTGAAGGCCAGCACATTAGAAATGGGTTTTTTTCTACCATCTTTGATTTCTTTCTTGCCAGGAAAAGAATGATGTTGCTGAGTCTGAGAATGTCTAGGGCCAGTTTGTCCTACAAGGTGGAATCTGACCATGCTGTTCACCTAGTTTTCTTTTTCTCTTTCCTAAGCCTTCTTCCCTCTCCCTCTTACAGCCCACCTCCACAACTTGCACTGTCCCTTCAGCTGTGACATATTCTTTTAGTCCAATACATTCCTGACAGATGTCGTTCCTCAGGCCATGAGGTCTACACTCTGCACTTTGAAGCACAGTACCAATGACTGGCACTGTCAGGGCCCACAGGTAGCTGCCACAGAGGGACCGAGGATGAGATTACCAGCCAGCAGCCACTTCACCCTCTCTAACCTCAAGCCAGTGATCTCCATTGCCGAAGCACTGAATGGAATTAGATAGCCCGCACTATAGGTAGGAGGGAGGTAATCACACAACTAGGAGGTTGGAGAGGGAAGAAAGCAGGAAAAATTAAACTAAGTTAACAAGAACTGGGAGGGTGGTAGAAGATGGAACACCTGATCAGCTGACTTGCTCTCTGTCCTGCAGGCACACACACACAGGCAGCTGTTGACATGTGCACACACTCCTCCTGTCTGCTAAAGCTGGGCATCTGGACTTCTGTCAGCTTGTATGGCTAACTCTACATCCCTCCTCAGTATAGGTTCTTTGGCTACCAGATCCTGCAAACAGAGTCCTTATGTGGATGACACAGACCTGAATAACTATCTGAAATGTGCTTCTTCCCAAGGTTTGACTCTGTAAACAACTCAGCCTTTCAGCTTCTGCTTGTCAGTCCTTCTAAATTTTCCACAGTACTTACACTATCAGTGGGAAAGGGCACATTGGCAAAAGAAGCTGCAACCTCAGTTCCCTCTTTCTCCACAAACAGAAACCATGCATGGATTAGATGCCGTATGCTCCATAGAGACCAGATTGCATAGTGGTTGTGCTGGCACAGAGCTCTGCGCCACAGCCCAGTCCCTAGCACAGCCCTGAAGGGAGCGGCACAACGGCTTCAGCAGCTGTGGTTGCAGAGGGAAGCTTCTCCTAGGGCTGGAGCAGAGAATCTGCACAAGCGCCTGGAGGAGCCTTAGCAAGCTGAATACTCCCATTCCTTCTGCCCTGCTGCAGCACTGGCATGATTTGTATTCCTAGTGCACAGCTGGAGACAAGCTGTAGTGCAGCACCGGAGAATCAAGCAGCAAGTTCCTGCAGCAAGGCAGAAATACAGGAACTGAAGGTAACTAGAAAGGGGAGATTAAGTCCTTGCAACTCTCACTGAATCCTCACTTCCACTGTTCTTTGTCATGAGACAACAGGCCTACCTGGTACCTGCTGAGAGGGTAGCTAACAGAGGAATCCCACCTATGCTTTAGTAGCCTTGTTCAAAGCAACCAGCTTTCTTATAGAGTTCTCTTTTTTCAAACTGCACATTTTACTATGTCTACACTGTCACCAAGGGTGGCTGCAGCACCTGGAAACATACCAGAAAGGGTTTTAAACTATCTTGCTGCTCTTTTTTGTGCAATGTATCATCCAGATGCCTGCATTCCCTCTTTCTGACTTACTGAATTACTGTTCCTTCTTTCACTTACGTCATGACATGAATTCTTGAATGGAACCCCAATCTGGATTTTTCAGTCCAGAATCCTGGACATCATGGTTTTTCTTAGCAGCATGGAGCTGTATCCTGTTTTGATGGGATTCAATGGATGCTCACTCCCAGAAATCTGCCACATTAAATAAAAGGAGCAGATAAATGTGATAAATATTAAACCTGAGGAACGTATCTCCATGTAATAAAAGCTGGCGAAGTTGTATTAGCTCACTTCTATGAGGTACTTGCTACAAATTAAAGGTTGGTCAAGGCTGTACAACTCCCATCAATACCTACAGGTTTTTCAAAAGGCAGTTCACTGAGATAGTAGATCTCTAAACTGGAGGAATAAGGTAAGAACTTCACATCCACCTAGGTGCTGGCTGCAAGAAAGCCATTATGCCCATTGTCACTGTTCTGGAAATTCAAAATCAAGAATCCCAGCATCAAGACATTAAAAAAAAATAATCAATAATTAGTTGGCTTTGAGTCTGTACATGTTTGTGCTTCCAAGTCTTTCTCCACAGGTAGACAGGTTAGAAACTGACATTTTAAAAAATGAAAGCAGAGACTCAAATAATTGCATGACCCGAGAGTTTAGGCTTTAACATCAGATTTTACAAGGCTCACAATAAAAATGTGGTGGCCGGTAGCATGGGGGATTCACATTCCTTTCTTTGTGGAACAAAAAGAGAGAACACCACGCACGTTCCAAATACATTCTGTCACCTGTGCTCTTCTTGATCTTTCTGAATTTATTGAGCCTGTCAGCTGCAATGGAGGCCAGTTCAACATGTGATCCCCCAGTGGTAACATTCACAAAATAGGTTTGCGGTGTGTGACACCACCCCTATAATAAATGCTGTGGTTTGTGAACTATTCTTAGGGCAGCTGAAAAGGAGCACTAAAAATTGATATAAAGGACACTGACCATGCTGCCTGACTTTATGTCCTGGCTTTTTATTCCCCCCCCTTTTTCTTCAATATTTGTTTCTTTCTAAAATCTTTACCTTCCAAAAATTCTTCTGTATTTTCACTCTACCTTCAGCCTCTTTTCTCTACAGTGATTCTGATTTATTTTTGTTTCTCTATCCCCTCTTCTGACTACTTCCCTTTAGCTGTCTTTTAGCATTTTGTAATGTATAATTTTTCTTCTATGTCAGGTTGGCACCAGCTGAGATGCGATCAAATCTCTTATCCTGAGGGATGCAATGTCTCTGTAAAAAGACTTTGTGCCCTGCTAAAGCAGAAAGATTCTCTCTGCACCATAATTTCTAGACATGCCACCCTCTTGAGCCCAATTTACTTTCTGTGTTATCACCTTTCATGTGATCGTTGCTCTTGGTCACGATACCTACATGTCCCTGTCCTAGTTACTGTGACTTGCTGATCCACAGGTGCTGGGGAGAAGCACGTTGTTACCTACTGCTGCATGTGGACCATCATGCTGGATTCAGGTTCTTCTGGTCTGCCACCTAGCCCAGATCTATCATTTACAAGTCCATCACTATTTTATGAACAGAGCTGAGGAGTGCACAGGACCCAGGAACAGTCAGAATTACCATATACTCATTCTTACATGCAAAGTGCTTTCCTGGCCCTTTTTCAGTTTTCAAGCAAAATAATTATTTTTTATTATTATTTTTCTTGCTGAAAATTCCTAATTTTCCAATGGAAATTTCCCTCCATTCTCACCTTTCTGACCTATTCTGGAGTAGCAAGCCCTTGCACAAGTCTACCAGGGCCTAGTATGTTATCTTGCTGAAACTTGATCAGTGAGAGTTTGCAGAAGAGACCTGGACAGAAAAGACAACCCCATGCTCTGAAATAAGGCAACTGGCGATTATACAGACATTCAGCTTCTTGAGGGCTGATGCAATGGGGGCCTGGGGTAGTGAAGTGACTCTTCAGAAAACCAAAATCGTGGTGATCTGGAGTCACAAATTCCAAATAACCACATTTGGCCTCCCTGAGCCTTTCTGGCGTGTAAGTGGACCCAGCACTCTCTTCCCTTGCTGGTCACTCCCTGCTGTGTGCTACTGGTAATACTAAGGGACTCATACAAGGTGCAGAGCATTCTCACCTCCCAGTTGCAGCAACTGGAGCCTCAGCCACTCGGCACATCTTGGGGCCAGGCCTTGCCCGCCTGCCGCATTCTGTGCTGCCAGCAGCTCTGCTTCAGCAGGGGCGGGTGCTCTGGAACCAGCTTTATAGCTGATGCATTGTATTTGCATAGGCCATTGTCATTCTCTGCGCGGCTCCTTGCAGCTGGCATCCTGAACTGGAGAAATATCTTCTCTAAGGAGAAGCATGAACGACACAGCTAAAGATAAAAATAACAATAATTTTACTAGATGAAACTTCATGTTAAGCACTTAAAAAGCAATAAAAAGTCAATTTTCTTTCTTTCAATTATTTTGCTTATTCCATTTTTGAAAAAAAAAGGAGAAAAAAAGGGAAAAAAAGAGAGAAGTTTCCTAGTTATAAAGATGTCTGTTTTTCTCATCAGCACCCAATGTCTTCATCATTTCTCACCTCTCTCTCCTCATTGCCCCTCAAGCCTACTTGGGTCCCACTCCCCACAAACATGAAAATAGCCATTATCAGGCAGGGCTGGGGTTTCCTGGCATGTACAAAGGAAGAGAAAAGAGTACTGATAACTCATGAGCGCTCACTGCCTCTTTCAGCACACAAGCACCTTTTCAAAGAAAGCGAAAAAGATAAAGGCAGAAATTACTGCTCTTGCACAATATATGCCAAGTTCATAAGAGCAGCGTTTAACACTTAATCAAAATGGTTTGACAATGTAAAAATTAGGTTTTCGAATGTCATTAGTGCCTTATAATAGGTTCAATTTATATCATTCTCATCCCTGTTTTTTCATCTCTGCTAATTGTTTTTATTAATTTCTTTCATTTTTTACACTGTTGTCTTGTTGGTTTTAATTTTTAATTATCATAGGACTTTTTCTTTTACCTTGTTAATTGGTCTAGGTTTGAAAAGACTGGTTCTGACATTCTTTTTCTCCTAGGGCAGCTACAAGGGATTTTTTAGGCAGGTCCTTTTCCATCCGTAGGCAAGCTCTCTTCTGGCTAATTTGCGCAAAAAAGCACTTGCTTTTAGGTCAGTATGAGCACCTTTTTTTGTAGTGTGATTCACAGAAAAGCTCTCTTGTATTGACCTGTAAATTTCCTTCTGCACTGGCATACAGGATTCATTTGGTATTGGCATGGAAATTGGACCTCTGTTCTACAGTTGATATGCAAACTCTTTTCTATTTGGAAGGAGATGAAAGCTCTCTTCTGCTCTGGCTTGCAAGGTCTTTTCTGTATGGGCTCTACTTTCTGTCACCCACCGAACACAAACACACACACCATTTCTTTTCCCTTTCCATGTACAAGAATGTTCCAAGTCTTGGTTATCATAGGGCTGCAAGATGTCATTTGCATGAAGACGTATATTGGCATCTTGTTGGGTTTTTTTCTGCCAGTATAAATGGAACTGGTTTAAATAATTCCACTGACATTTTTGGGGCAGAAAACCATTTTGGGAATGGCCATTTTTTAGGAAAATGCTGACACTTGCTTAGTTGTACTTGGCAAAGGAATGTACTTTGGGTCTTAGGGGGGAAATCTGAAAAATGAAAACAAAAAATCTAGGCAAAAATACAAGCTGTGGGGAAACAATAATTTTCCAACTACCTTCGCTTGCAGACAGATGAAGAAACACTTGCAGGAACTCACCCCAGGCTGACATTTTGCTCCTGAAGGAAACCAAAGCTTGTAAGCATGGAAACTTTGTAATCTCTCTCCTAGAGCGGGCTGTGGCTTCGCACCAGTAAACCTGCATTACTTTGGCACTGCAGGGACACTTGGAAGTTGATTCTTGCTCTCACTTCCTCTCAGTTCAGTCCTACTGACTGCAAGATCCTGCCTTCACCTTCCTGCTGGCATTGGTGCACATTGACTTTTCAGGAAGCCATTTCGGCATGCTAATCAGGCAGGAAACTCTTCTCTTAGACAGAGACATCTTAGTAAATAAGAGAGTCCTGGTTTTCTTCACAGCAGTAGAACTGGCAGAACTCCTCCTTGCTCTCCACCATTTGAAAGGGAGAGTGTCACTATGATCACGAGTTACATCTGCTGAGAACCAAAAGGATCTTTGCATCAGCATCTCTTGTATGGCAACCAAAGGCCTCACAGGCAAGCTGTCAGGCGTGAGCTATGTGATTGTTTTATTCATTTCGCCTTTAATGGTGTTTTTAATTCTTCTTGCTGGGGAGACTTGTATTCTTGCATCCTGCCTAGAGGTTTACACTGTCCCTACTTCTTCTCCTCCACCCACTGCAGCTTGTGTATTTTACCCCTCAGCTTGTGGATACAAATGCGAGTGTTTCTTCCTTCCTACTTAGCCTCAAGATCCCCTGTAAATAACATAGAACAGATCTCAAATTAAACCTTCCATGGCAGCACTCATCAACAGAGTCCTACCTGACAAACTGCCAATGTGCTGCCTAGCCCTGGGAGACCTCTTATTCTGTTTAATGTACTGCTGGCTCCAGGCAGCTTTCTGCTCCATGACAGACAGGCATGGCTTCATGAAAGGTTCTCCAGAGCCTTAAATCAGGAACAATACAACCTGTATCTATGAGATGCCAAGAACCTACACTGACGCCTGAGAAGAGGAAGGCCTTTTACTCACCCCTCTCTATATTTAGCGGCATTCCCAGGCAGTGTTTCTAAAATTACCAGCTGCAGTAATGTGATTCATACCCCCATCACTGCCAGCAATGGGTAAGAAGAGTGTAAATGACATGCAGGAGAAAATCATGAACAGTATAGCCCAAATCAGTAATGTAATGGTATATTCTTTAGTGCTTGTATTGACATCTATGCCAAGCTTTCAGAGAAAAGCAGTTATCTGATCTCAGAGTTTGTTCTTTCTCACAGCAGTAGGTGGGAATGTCCCAAGCTGCAAGATACTCACCTGCAGAGAAAAGGCTTGAGGCTGTTTTCAAGCCATGTTTTCAGGCAAGTCCGGATACAATCAATAATGACAAAAGATGTTCACAAATTGTTTTTGCAAGGACACTGTGCTGCTTGGGATGTGAATGCTGTTACTAGAGCAGGCTCTTGGCTATCTAAGAAGGGTCTCCATCTGCAGCAAATTAATAGCAGGCAAAGCATCTGTATCTACTGTGGGAACCCATTCCTGAGACAGAAAGAACGAGTATTGTGATTGTTGTCGTAGTCTGCCCTGAACCAGTCTGGAAAGAAGCATGACTGTGGAATCAGTCCAAGAGCTGGAGCTGTTACAGGTAAATACCATAAACATCTAAATCTTTTAGGAGGTTCAGTCTGCATATCTAGGCCATTATGGGATACTAGCTAAAATGATCATTTGAAAAATTATCCTGTGACCACTACAATATAGCAGAGGAGCTGTTTAGCTCAGATAAATAATAATTGAAAACCAAGACAGAAACCTGCAGCCATATCCGTCTGTGTTGCGATCTTGTCAAATCTCATCACCTAATTACTAACAGGCCTTGCTGGTCCATGGAAGACAGACCTGCAGAAGAGGCAGAGAGCCTCAGAAAACAGTATTTATTATTCTGAGGGAGAGCTCTTCTCTCAGAGTTGGTGCTGAACCAACCCCTCAGCAGAATTAAAGGAGCTGTGCTTCTAGCAATGCTTAAAAAGAAATTAAAATGCTGATATCCTTAATTACTGTTGCCACTAAAGACCCTTGTGCCACTATGGGGTATTTATCCTGTTTGCCCTGATCAAATTAATTTTTGAGAATTACTTCCCACCACTATGAAATATCCTTCCTTCATCACATCTGTACAACAATTTCAAAGGAATACTGTGCTGTTCCTTTCTCCATACTTCCACATACATCTCCCAGTACTTTCAAATAGCTGTTCCACAGCCAGGGGGTAATGGTTATTGCCACACATATTGGCAAAGCACACTTGGACACTTTAGGATGAAAGCACATACATTTACTATAAGAAATGATGTCACTGTTATTGTCTACCATTGTTACAAGTTGTTAAAGACCAGAAATGAGGGCAGTAGTGAAGTTAGATAGAGGAAAGAGATCTCAAAGGCATCTGAAGCTCTTACACATGCTGCAGACTATTTTGCCAGTTGGATTGCTCTTTGGTGGTTTGTTTTGGTGACAAGAATAAATCCATATTCATCCACTGTTGCAAAGGCCATAGGCAGTACAGAGAACGAAGGAAATCCTTGCTGTGCACTTTTCAAAGATCTTGAAAAAAGTTCAGATCAAGATATATATCCACACAAATGCTGCATAAACCATGCACACAGAAAAGCATAATTCCAATGGGTGGCAGCAGAGCCAGGCAACCTTTACATTTCTCTAACATTTTGACAAAACCTAGACAATAGAGAAATCATAAGAAGACAACAGTCTCCATTTCCTTTAACACAGGTGAAGAACATGAGTCTGATGGAAAAGGCGCTGAGTTCTTAATATGAGAGGCTGAATACAGCAACTCAGTAAACCATGCTCTCACCCTCTCTCAGTAACATTTACAATGTATGCATAGTTTCCTTCATGATATTTCTTCTATTCAGATAATTTTCACTATCTTCACAGAAATTGCATATATTTCCTTTAGGGGTTTTATCAATTTCCACCCAACCTCCCCAGCTCTAAACTTGATAGCAACTAGAGAGGTCAATGGTAGCCATGTCAGGACTGGAATAATGAAAGGGTTAACCACTCCTCCCCAGAGACTGGGATAGGGGCCATAATTTTAAAATCAAAGTGAAATACAGTTATGAGGCAATTTTATTCTCTATTAACCCAATCAATGGAAGGTTCCCATAAGCCATTAGCAGGGAGTTCGGATGCAGAACATGTCGTGAGGGGTTAGATAAAGATGTTTCTGTGTTCATTAGTACTGACAGCTCAGGGAAAGAAAAGGAAGGAGAGAAGAAGGGTGAGAGAGAGGAAAAGGAAATTCAGGATTGGGACACAAGGAGAAAAGAAAATAACTATCAACATGTAAATTGTGTAAAATTCCTGTGCAGATGTGTAAAGATATACTAAGGCAGTGGATTAAGTCATGCATTAGGGACAGGAGATTATGTGGGCCAATATCCCAGGTCTCATCCTGCTCAGTGGTGAGTTTAGAGGTGACCTTGCTATATCAAATCCAGATGTACACAGTGCAAACAATGGTGATGGAGGGATGACTGTGCCCCTGCTTGTGACCTACAAAACAGTTGAGCCGCGAACAGCCAAAATAGTTGAGCCTCCAGCAAACATCAGACCACACAGCATACAGCAGAGTGATCTGGACTGAAACTTACCTTCCCTGGTAGAAAGCCTCTAGGAGAGGGGCAGAGCTGACGCAGGAAAAAGACCTCTCTCAGGGAGTCTCAATAACCTTTCTCACTACTATATACAGGTCTAACCAATATTATCTAGCAGTTTGTAAATCTTAAGATTCACACACAATGGCAGCAGCAGTCAACAAAAAATAGCTCATTTATAAAAGGAAGTTCAATTGCATCATCCATCTTAAGTAAAAATTCAATATTTCCCAATACAAGTTGTTTTGATTTAATGAATGGGGAAATCATCCCTTCCCTACTTCCTAGCACACTTATTTCTTCAAATGGATCTGGTATCATTGGAAGGTGGACAGAGAAACGTTAACAGAAGTGCTGGAAACTGCTGCTAACACGCCCTGGAAAGCATCCTCATGGGAGGAGGAAGGAAGTGTGAGCAACCCCCTGTTCTTCCACAGGGTGTGCAGTGCTCTGCTTGTAATCTGAGTCTCCCTTTCAGCTCTAAACTGGAAACTTAGATCATATTTCATGTTATCACCAAAGGGGAGACTCAGCACAGTTTCCACTGTGGAAAAAGGTTAGAGGTGTGCAAGGGCTCTGTAGCTGGGAGAGGAGCAGGGAGGAAACATGATGGCCGATAGGATGTGGCTAGCTCTTGGAGAGACCTCTCCCTCCTCATCTTCCAGAGTTTTTGATGACACTAATGTAGCTCTCCCTAAGGAGAGAAGACCTCTCCTTGGTCATCTAGGTGTGTTTAACTTTTTTAGAAATCTCCCTTTTCCCTCCTGAATCCTTTAATTTCACACTAATGTAGTCTCCCTGTGCTGTTTACTAACCACATGCAGGCAGCCATTCCCTGTTGCTTGCTCAGGACATTAATAAAATGCCTGCCCACCCATGCAACTAAACACAAAGGGGGCTGCTAATGGCATCTTCCTTTTGAAGTGAAATCCCAAAGCTTTCATTTGGTTCATGTTCCTCTCTGATAAAGCTCTCCTGTCTCTGTCTCAATATGGGGCACTCTTATCTAGTCTGACTTCGGGGTAGCAGAAGCTCTGAGGCTGATCTGAGGAGTGCTGTACCTCCCGTCTGGTGAGGAGGAAAAGCCAGCCACCACAGCACATACAAACCAGATGTCTCAAAGGGGACATATGACCATCATTATTCTTGAGGCAATAAAGAATGCATATAATATATCAGAAAGGCAGAAAAACACCCAACCTACAGATGTAGGGAACCGATTGAATATCCCCAGGATCAGCCTGCAAGATGAATTTTAGGGACAGGAATCCACAGACAAATCGTGGGCATTGCAATGCAGCTTTGGGACATGGCAGCCTTATAGCAAATACTAAGCTACTGTGTTCATTTGTAAGATAACTTGTTTACACAGACAGACAGATAGACATACTTTAGAAGACCGACACTACTCAGAGAATCATATCCATGCATTTTCACCTCAGATTCTGATGTGGTAGTCGGTTCTGCAACTATAAGGCATTTGTGTTTCTCAGTATTACATCAAAATCCGTAACATACTTCTTGTCTGTACAAAAAGGCAGTTACTTTGTGAAGCTGGGGCAGCCTGCTACAGAGGACATGCATGCTGTGCTGCCTCTGACCGGTAGAACTTGATTTTGTCTTTACTTAGAATCATAGAATCATAGAATC
>NW_009621370.1:40801-50018 GCF_000690535.1 Cariama cristata | reverse complement strand
ACCAAGACCTTGCCACACAAACCCAATACACCTTCTCACAATGTTCAGCAGACTGGTGTTCTGACAAGAAGAGGTACTGACATTGATGATCTGAGCACTGGAGCACGTCTCCTAGGAAGACAGGCTGAGAGAGCTGGGGCTGTTCAGCCTGGAGAAGAGAAGGTTCTGGGGAGACCTTCGAGCAGCCTTCCAGTACCTAAAGGGGCCTACAAGAAAGCTGGGGGGGACTTTTTACAAAGGCAGGTAGGAATAGGACAAGGGGCAATCGCTTTAAACTGGAAGAGGGAAGACTTAGATTAGGTATAAGGAATAAATTCTTCACGGTAAGGGTCATGAGGCACTGGAACAGGTTGCCCAGAGAAGCTGTGGATGCCCCATCCCTGGAAGTGTTCAAGGCCCGGTTGGATGGGGCTTGGAGCAACCTGGTCTAGTGGAAGGTGTCCCTGCCCATAGCAGGCGGGTTGGAACGAGATGGTCTTTAATTAAGGTCCCTTTCAACCAAACCATTCAATGATTAGGTTGTATCATCATCTGGCTTTTGATGCCAGCTCCTGGATGAGCAATGTTACAGGCCAAACTCTTGTCCCTAGAGCAAATCCTGGGTATAAAAACTATGCCCAGGTTTTTTTCAGGAAAAGTATACTGCCAAACTCTCTCATACTAACAAAACCGCTCCATGATAGCTATAGCAGCTCTCCATAGCACTCTGTGTTCCCTCCAAGATACACATCGCTTTTAACAGTAATTTACACAGCTATAGACTGGTGCAGAACCTTGGTCTTCTCCTCACTCAAAAAAAACCCCAAAAGACAAGTTATTCCATGCACAAGTAATCTGCCTTTCTCATTGTGGTTCCCTCTTTGCTTTACCAGAGGTTTTTTGAAATTAAGTTGCTATGCTGGAAACTGTGTACAGAAACTAAATGCTCTCCCTGCTTCTTTTAACTCTGTCTCTTGTAGGTGAGCTGGCTCTAGGAATTTGCTGCCCCAGGCAAAGCAGGAAATGAATAGCATTCCCAACTCAGCTGCTTGCACACTACAGAGCTACTGAACATTTCTCTGCTCTAGCCAACCACCTGCTCCAAATGCATGTCAGTACCATCCGCCCCTTGGATAAGAAAAACAGGGCCCTAGCAAGAACCTCTGGCGACTTACACCAGAGAGCTATTACCTGTGGTCTACCAGTCACCAGGCAGGTTGAGGAAGAGGTAACAACTTAGAGCAGAGAATTATTGATTTGGCTATTAGACAAGAAATCCTCCTAAAACCGCTCTCCAGTCTTAAGTGACTTGAAGCAAACGAATTGCTTAAGTAAGGCTTTCCTACACAGACTTGAAGCATGCAACAAAGGAAGGGGACAGCTAGAGGAAAGGCACTTAAATCCCGTCAGTCTGGGCAATTGTATACTCTTACAGTTGTGGTCCTTGCACTTGATCTTCCCTTGTGCACCTTCCACCTGCTCTTTATCAAACTTGCTCTTTGCCTTTTAACTTCAGTTAGGTCATCTTGATCCTCTGAAACACTTTATTAACAAATAACACAAGCAAGCTACCTTGAACCAAAACAAAGCTCTTTGCTCCTGAAAATTTAAGCACCTACAGCTTGAGCCGAAGAGCAAGGCTTTCTGACTTGGTGGCTGCTGGCACCTTTGTGGATAAACACAGAGGAGAAGCCGTAACACCTAGATGCCAGAGTGCAGGTGCAAATGAACACAGCAAGATGCTACATACACATGCATGTGGTAAAACCATTGATGAAGGAGCCATGGTTTTCTATGCACCTGTGAAGGCCTCTGGACCAACAGGATCTTCATCACATCCTAGAATTGCTGTAACAGCTGCTGCACAATTACTAAGAGGCTTCACAAGTGTAACTTTTCCCTAGTTTGTAACACAAGAACATCTCTGTTCTCAGTTACATCCCTTGCATTTAATTTGCTTACAGAAGGCTTTTTTGTTTGTTTAGAATGTGCAAATCTGGTAGAAAAAAAAAAACAAACTTCAGTTGTATTGATTACTTTTTGGGTCAGGGTGGGGAAGAAGAGATCTTTTAAAATTTTAGTAAGTAGATTAAAGCTCATTTTCCCTTTTGCCTTCATACTGGTTTGTTTGAAAAAGCAAAATTCATATTACACCCCCCCCCTCAATTTATCATCAAAACGAGCCCAACATTAATTGCATTCTGTTATTACAAGCAGAGGTCATATGTGCTTTTCTTAATAGAGTTTGCAGCTCTTATTTTTATAGATATTCCATGTGGGCTAAATAACATTAAGAAAGCTAAGGTCAAAGCCCAGTCATTTCAAAGGAATAAAGGGAAAGATTTACAAGACATCTGGTAAGAACAGTTTATAAGGGGGAGCAAGGCTTTTCTTCTGAGATTACACCAATTGAAGCCTAAATTGGGGAAGGAATCCCAAAGGAAGACACACTCCACTTGGTAAATCAATACTGCTTAGCGATGCAACTGATTTGATCCTGAATTTTAAATGGGTGATAGCATCTGACACTCTAGGAAGCTTCCCTACAAACACTAAGTGTTGATTTCCATAAAGCGCCTTTGTGATTTCCTGCCCCTCAAGCTTTGCAACAAAGCAGTCAGATGTCCTGTTCAGGGGTTGCCACTGTTAGGTCACCCCAGCTGTTTGTCACTAACCCATACCTGCCCTCATAGACATATTCTCTCAGGTCTGCTGGCATAATTGCTTATGAAATAGTTTCCTAAACCACTCCAAACAAAATTATTTGCCTGAGTTAAACATTTTTTTCCTAAACTGACTGATTTTAACCACATGAAATTATAGGAGCTGTTAACACCAGTTGACCAGAGGGAGGCATCCCCATAGCAAGTAGCCAGGGACAAAGATGGCCATAGGACAGTAACCTGTCAACCTAGTATAGCTAAAGCCATAAGAGGTCTGACCAAAGCCTAATCTTGCCATACTGATATCTATTTTTACTTCCATAAAGCAAATAAACATTTTTTTAAAAATCATTCTTAGCATCATTCAAAATGTTTTCTTGCTTTTAGTGCTGCTTGTATGCTACCCAGAGTTTTGCTCGCACAAGCTACGGATTGCTTGCCTGTCCATACTGTCCATGTATTAGCTTGAATTAAGGTAAGCACTTAGCACATCACTTAACCTCAAATCCAGAGTGAAGTCAGTGAGACCTAATCTGTGGTTGCACCTTACAAAGAGGTTTTATGCTGTTTTGTTTCTGTAAAGGCAAAGCCGCCCACTCACCCAGCTCACAGCACTTACCTCTCAAGCAGCTGGGCTAGCTGAGGAGTGGCTCCACCTCATTTTTTTGTAGCAGCAGCCCTGGCTCAAGCCACTTGCCCTCACATCTGTTCCACACTTGCACCATATTAGCAGGACTGCTCAGTCCAATCCAGCAGCCTGCAAGGGGAACTGATCCAGCTCAGCTACCATCCCTGCCCCTTCAGTCAGGGTGGGTGTTTCTCAGCTGGATCTATTAACCCAGCTCAAGTGGCCCTACTGCTGAACATGAAACTACTGCTAGGGCAGCACCGAACCACGAGCGTAGCAGAGTAAGAGACGTGGGGCTGAAAGTGCGATAAACCAGCACTGCCACCAAACTTTGCATTGTGTAAACACGACCTGGACATACACAGAGGCCTTTTATGAGATACTTTTATGAGTCATTGTGTCTGCCCATATATGTTTTTTTAGGTAACACACACAGCTGGATAGAAGTTACTCTAAAAGTACAAAAACACCTTTGTAAAAAGCATCTCTCCCAAGCATTCCCCAGGCTATCTGCACCTCAGAATTAAGTTTATGCAATCCTACACCCTCCTTGTGCTGCAAGATGACAGTGAAAGAGAGATCTTGTTGTTACATCTCCTCACCCCACCCCTCCAAGTGCCAAAAGGTAGCAGTAGATTTAATGTTGTGGATATCTGCACCAGAGATGCCAAGCTCTCAACACAGAATGAAACAGTCATCAAGTGGTGATAAGTTTCAGTGACTGCTAACTCTGAGCTTAATTTAAATTTGTGCACTGACCTGGATATGGTTAGGTCTGTCCAGCTAATGTTTGCTTTCTTTGCTACTCAGTTTCATACTAACCACCAAATCCCCCTCCATGTGAGAGGTAGCATGGCTGGCTGGGGCCCCACTAACCCATCCAGATACAGGCACCAGCACTCAGCCTTTCACCTCTGTGTGCTATACCCCATGAGCTCTAGTACTGCCAAAAATGCATTAGCAGTATCCTCTTCTACAGGTTACAAGGCATGGCAGATGCTAGGTGTCAGGATGACAAATGGCTTGATTTTGGCAATCCTAGGATACAGGGAGAGTGAACTAGGGATTAGGGCAGCATACAGCAAACTCTACAGGCCAGAAAAAAACTAGTCTATAAACAGGAAGTTCAAAAGTTTGCACTAATTCTTATTAAAATATTAATAAGACACACTTGTCTGAACCACTGTCTGAATTCCTCAAAAGTCTGCACAATAAAGGTACAATACTCTTGATTTGTTGAAATGCTGTATATAGTCTGCAGCTATATACATTGGTTGGATGACTTTTCAAAAACACTTTGCCTTATGTGAGAGTTATAGCATTAAGGCTTTCTCTAACCAGACCTTTGCCCCTTAACAAACTTAGGGGCCTCCCGCACTTTCACCACAGCTGTCTATTAAAAGATGTCATAGCATCTTCACCTTCTTCTCATAAGTGACACTACAGAGACTGGAAAAGAAAAACAAGAACAAACCAAAACTAAAGCCAATCCTGACCTGCATGCCACAGGAGAAAGAAAAGCAACGGTGTTCTAATCTGCTAGCTTTTTCCTTTTGTCTTCTTCCTTCTATTTGCTTTTGAAGTGTAATCAGTTGGTCCCTCTTCTCCCTCTCGTACCCAACTCCTCCTCTTTAGTCCACAGGAGGATTCTGCTGGGAATCCTGCTGAGTGTTCACTTTATGCAAGGCTAAAAACTGTTGATACTAGTCCTTATCAATGACTGCAAGATCTGGCTTCAACAGCATCCATATATCAAACCTGCATCATCTGCTTCAATTACCATACATTTTGATCGAGCTCCTTCTATTGCTCTACCCTCTGTAATAGTATTTCCTGTGCTATGGAATCTGAGGATGTTCCTTGTGCATCTTCAGTAACTCTACCATTAAGTAGTCAGGTACAGCATCTTGCCCTGTATAAACTACATTGTTCCACTAGCTTCATATACATCCAGATGCTAAAGATGTGGTGGACAACCCCTTTTTCCTCCTCTCAGTAATATATTCAACTATTATGAATATAATGCATTGCCTAGATCCTTTCCTTTTAGCACTCATTTCAGCTCTGTACCCAAATATCTATTTAAAGACTATGATCTATTATTTTGCATGGCTTCAAGTTAGCACTGAAACCATATACAGCCAGCTGAAATATCTGTAGCCTGTAGGTTTGCCTCAGGCTAAACCATCTCTTGTACTAGCAGGCAAAGCAAGTACCTTCTCATTTATCAAGAATGTGTTACATTCACATATCTCCAGCAGCTGCTATGGCTAACTGCATAAAAGATAAACTGCAGCCCCAGTTTGGATGAGGGTCACATCGGACTTTTAGCTCCCATCTCAAAAAAACAGGTTAGAGAGAAACCTTTGTTTAGATTTTTTTTGATCTGACCATCTGGAATTACTTAGAAATATAAGCTAGAAATCTGGACCTCAAAAAAGCAGGGATTCTAAGGTAATACAAACAGTCTAAAGTTCACAGATCTTTAGGACAGAGAACTCTGTCCAATCCTGTATCGAAAACCAGAGAACAATTGGAACAAATAGAGTAAGCTCATGATAAAAACTTTAGCCTTTAGGTCAGTATCTTTAATTTAGCCTTTCAGATTTAAAGATTACTGTGGATATGGCAAAGTCCTTTCCACAGCTATAGGGATTAAAAATTCAGCATGTGAAAAGAGATTGTGTTGTATTTCAGTTACCCAAGTATTACCGTTCAGCACATCCATATTCCTCAACAGAACTGTTACAATATAGAAACAACACATCAGATTTGTAAGCAAACAGCTGGAACATTTGCAAGTCTCATTCTGGAGAAGACACTAAGAACCATACAGCTTTACCACAGTGTCATCCTGTGGATTTCAAGAAAGCTGCTCGCAAGGCTGAAAGTCAGACACAGGCCCAAGCCTGAGAAGTTGTCACAGCCCTCTTTCTGGAGGCGGTGTGCTAGAAGCCAGCATTGACTGAAGACAGTTTTTCCCCCACCTTGGTCCCTTTCAAATTCAGTGGTTTCTAGCTTACATAAAGCCAGTATTCTAATATTCCTCTGCTATGACTGGAAGGCAGAAATATATTTAACCTCCTCCTCAGAATGTATTCCTAATGTCCCTATTTCTGCTATGGTGCGTCTCATGTTAAGTCTTTAGGAACAGGTAGAGATTTTCCTCCTTGACATGAGGTTTCTCTCTCCAGGACTATATGTTCTGAAAATAAAGCCCTAAATTGTTTTTAGAACCTTTTCCAAAGCCCATCAACTTTATAACCAACCAGCCCTAAATTGCATAGGTTTAAAGAGACAATCACTACATTAACAGCCTGCACAGTCTCAGGCAAAAACATTGGGAATGACCTCAGGATGCTCCCAGAGCTGGGCATTTATACCTACATACCTTCTTGTCACAGGGTCTTGTTTTGTGCAAGAAACTGTTCAAAAAAAACCCCAAACCTCTATTGGTAGAATTTCTACAGCCTACCTGGGTAATCCATTTCAGTATTCAGCCATCCTCAGCTGAGAAGTTCTCTCAGCACCTCAGATAATTTTTAAGAGAACACCATTATTTTGATTTACCTGATCAGGAAGCCTGGTAACATGATGCTGAAAAAAGTGTCAAACTTGACATTTCAGCTCAACATTTCCAAAATAAGTAGTTTTCTGAAAATGCTGAAGTGCGTGTTTTATAGAACAGACATCAGTAGATCCTGTGGCAACAAGACCTGCTTGCAGGAGCCAAGGATCTAGTCCTTAGCTCTAGAAAAGAAAAAAAAAATTAAATTGTTGGTGTTAATTCAAGTGTAGTTTGTCACGAATAAGATACAGAGAGACCAATGATACCTTGCAAGAAAAACAAAAGGCAAAGATAAAGCTAGAGGGAAAATTATCTGATTAATTTCAAAGGAGAAAATATTTATCTTCCGAGAGTTCTGCAATAGTAACTTTTCCCCTATTGTCCAGGATGACTAATATACTACAGATACTATATTTTATCTGATAGATACAGACGCAGTACAGCGAGAGCTATTCATCGCAGTATTACTGAAGAGGTGCATTCTGATAAGTCTTGAGATGGTCTTGCTCTCAAGCTCAGGAAATCAGGAATCTGCTTGCTTATAAAAAAGCAGCTCTTAAATAATTGCATATGGAAATCTTATGCATAAACTACTTTGTGATAAGCTGAAATTTTACCAATATACTTGCTGACATTATCTGGTTTCATGTCATGCAAGTCAGAGTCAGAATTAGAACAATGACTTTGATATGTCAGGAAACTACAGTTGCATTGTCATTTTCTTTAGCTGTATCTATACTTAGAATTTTTCATCTCAAGAACCGTATTCAGAAGTAGGTTTCTGCAGTTCCTGTATCTTCTTCAGCCCATATAGTTTTCCTTCAGAAGAGCAGTTACACTTCAGTCAGCAAAAGTTACTTGATTCCAAACGGTAACAGCCTGGGATGCACAAGAGGTAAGATAACATGACCTAAGCATCCCTTCTGGCCTTATTCCGCAGTTTAGATCACAAGAGAAATAGGCTAATGATATTTAGCCTAATATCAGCTTCTTGCTACTGACACAGGATTTTCTATGGACGCTGCTCCTCTCCACCACGCAGCAGTGGAGTTACCATAGCTCTGGCTTGTTGCAGACTGCTCCTGACAAAGCAGCTTGATTTGAGGGCTCAGGCATACCCGAGATGTCCCACTAAGTACATATTTAACCAAGTTTTGGAAGACAACTACACACCTGCTTTACTCAAGCTTCCCTAAGAGGGTCTACACTTTTCTTCTCCAGTTGTTACTGTTCCTTGGACTCGCAGAGTCTTTCAGAAGAATGAGCCCTTGCCTTTTAGCACTATGATAACATCATCTGACTACAAAAAGGCTAAAGTAAAAAAAAATAAACCCACACAAGTGAAGTATACAAAAGCATGGCTTCTTTTCCAAGTGAGACACTTGACTTCCACCAGATTCATAACAATCCAGTTACTTGAATTTTGAATGCCACAACTCTAATTTCCATATTGATCTGGAAACTGAAGAGATCCAGAAAAGGAGGCTGTCTAAAGTCTCCTGAAAACAAATCCCTAATTGTCATTCAAATACTAGCTTTCAAGCAAGTACCGCACTATAGCCACACTAGAAATCAAAGTTAACATCCCCTTCCAATTGATATTCCACTATTAAGACATGAAATCCTTATTTAGCAAAAGTACATCCTGCTAAATGTGCAAACAACAAAAAAAAATCTCTTTCCAAGGATCCCACCCAGACACAACATGAATTAGAGACAAAAGCATTAGGTAGACACACAAATTCCAAGAATGACCTAAAGTACCTGTTAAATTTTACAATCTAATATTGCAAGGATCCATAAAAAGTTATCATGTAATTTTGCCAAGATAATTTTCTGTGAACTTCTGCTTTTTCCTCATGCAAGAGTCTCTGCAGTTATTTTCCTAATAATTTTTTTACTTTTATCAGAAATTAATATGGCTCAGAGAAGCTTTAGTGTGATGGTTCTCTGCTAAGATAATACCCCATGTATAATAATTTACATTAAATCTTTTTGCTAAATACATATTGTTCCCATCAGTGAACAAACAGCTTATCCAAATGTCCAAATAATTTGTTTTAACAACATGTTACTGTTCTTGGGTAATGCAACAAAGCAGGCAATCACAGATGAGCGAGCAATATGCCAATAAAACTGAAAGAAATAAATTAGTATCATGGTAAGACATGTGTCTTCACAATTAATAAATTCCACTCCATCAGTCTGTGATTTAATTATGCATTATGTATAGGACTACCATGAATCATTCATGTATTCTGTTAACTAAATGGCTAGATACAAAGCTTATGATGAGAATATTTACATGAAAACATAAGTGTTCATGAAGATTAGGACACAAAATGATCCTAAATTAATTTTTAGTTCCTCTGGGTTTGT
>NW_009621370.1:26935-40770 GCF_000690535.1 Cariama cristata | reverse complement strand
CCTTGGTTTTGTTGTTTTTTTTTTTTTTTTTTGGGGGGGGGGGGGGGACAAGGGGCTGGTTTGGTTGCTTTTTTAAAAAAAGTTGCTGTGTTTGGGGTTTCTTGGGTGGCTTTTAGGGGGATTTGAGTTTTGGTTTTTGATAAAAAGGATGAACATTTTGGCCAGACAAAACAGCTTTTTGCACACTTCAGCTGTAATGAAATGAGCTTTTAGTGCAATAGTCCACAGCTAAGAGGTACTAAGCAGTACCTTAGCACGCTCCTTTTCAGGAAATCCAGGTCTGTCCATTGTCTGCCAACACAGCCCTAAATGAGGTTGCTCAAAGTAAGATCTGTCCCTGTGGTCTTCATGTTCTCCTCACACTCTATTGCTCCTTTCTGTCAAGAACCATCTCCATCAGGACTTCCCATCTCCTGACAGACTGACATGGCTACAGATTAAGACATAATGCTTCCTACAGAGGAGAGAGGCACTTATAACAGGAGCAGAACACTGCATAGTAAGTCAAGACTATACGACTTGTATCTATTGCAGTGTAAAAGAATAATACTTGGTCAGTCTCTACATGGAGAAACTATTCCATCCTTCACTCTCAGGCCTAAAGAAGAGGAGACTTACCCTTTCACAGCATCTGCTTTAAAGATCACTGATGTTAAGAATGTTTTGATTAACTTTAGTGAGTTATAGATGAAACTCAGTTAGCAACAAACACTGAGACAGGGAGGCATGATTCTTTAGGGTTTGCTACCTGCCACTAAGACAAAAGGTATCTGAAATCACAGCAAAATTCAATAGAATCGGGTATTACAAGAGGCAACAAATCCTTGCAGAGGCAAAATAGGAGCAGAGGATCCCCTACCAAACACCCCTTAACGCAGATTTTTACCTAGTTCTATTAAGCTAAAACTTCAGAACAATTATATGAAGACCTAAGACAGTCTATGCTCCAGAAGATACTTAATACTGTTTTAGTATGTCCCTTTAAAATATATTTTATGAATATAGCATGGACAAATGGCTCCTAGATTTTAGTTATATGATAAAGAGTTGGATATTTCTAGATGCTTTTTGAAAGTTTATCCAGATTTATCCTCTCATTTCCAGTGAGTTTTCCCAAATTTTACAAGAAAGTGCTGCAAATCCATCAGTTTTTGGCTGAGGTTGTTTGAATAAGCAGCTTTAGAGCCCTTTATGCAAAACTCAACACTAAAATGCCCTGAGTGACAGTTAGTTCCTCCTTAAAAACAGAAGTAAGGACAGAATTTGGCTGCAGCTAAATTTGGATTTGTTGACTTCTATTTGTCCAGAAATACTAAAAACTTATTACCAAATGCATCCTACTGCAAGTTGCAAAGTAGAAATGTATAGACTCTTCCGACTCTCCACTCAAGCAGTTTTATCTGAAGCCTTCTGTTTTAAAAGGACATGCCAGATCTTTATAAAGTACATCGCATGTGACGTAAGCAATCTGCAGCATGTCCTAACACAGAACTCTGCCATCTTTAAGGCTGCAGTACTACTTTCCCACAAGTCTCCAGGGAGGTGGTAAGAGGGAACTACTTCCCACCACAGAAGCAGCATCTCTTTCCTCAGATTCCTGAAGCTCTCCACTTTCCCATACAGACTTCTGCTGCTGCAGGAAGCAAAGGAACTGAACATCCCTCGCTCTTCCACTTCCTCATTAAGCACACTGCCAGCAAGGGCTTGGTGGACTTGCCCTGGTTACAGACAGCCAACTAGTAAAGGATGGCCCCTGAGCCCACAGAAGCACTACAGAAGATAAGCAGAAGACCATTTGCTGGTTACTGTTCCTGTGTTTTATCTTCTGGAGCTGCTTCTGGAGTGTGTGGGGATTCCTCCAGCCGAAGGGAGTTCTTGGGTAACCATGCTCCATTGCCACCCGCAACATATCAGCAGCAGATACTGCTCTGGCCATTTTGCAAAGCTTTGCGTGTAACACAAACTAAACACATGAAAAGGGCATACTTGTTTGCATCTAGAGTATAGACTCTGGCTCATTGTTACTTTAAAGGGAGGAATGGCAAAAAACCTACATCTGTTTTTTAAAAGTTGCAGAGCTAGCCTCGTGATAGTAATAATGTCAACTGTGTAACTGCTGCAAAGAGCCTGGAGAACCAGAAGTAATTTTATACTCCTAGAAAGAAGCAATTTGAGAGATGAAGTGAAGAACATAGCTGTTACCAATGGCATACATACTTGGGGATTCAGGGATTATCTAGTTCTAGGTTCTATCGTGTTCCAGGAAACCCTAAGGTGAAAACCAGTTTGAGCTCTTCAGAGTTTGAGGAATGCAGGCAGTATCTTTCCTTCAACAGTCTGGTCCTGGAAGGAACAAAGCCTGAGCTCACCACCAGAAGGTTCCTGCTGGTAACTCTGGAAACACACAAGCCGTCAGACCCAATGCAGGATTGTGTGTCAAAAAACTTTGGAATATCTGGAAATTCTTTTATTAAAAAAAGCAGCCTACATGCTATGGGGACACAATAACTAGAAGGGAGGAAGTGCTGGAGTGATAGCAATCGCAGGGCTCAGTTTGTGTCGGTCCTGAGCGTGCCTGAAGTTAAGAACTTGTTTAGCTGATATGGAAATCCAAAGGTGAGGTCAGTTCACAGGCACATAAGGTTTTGTTATTTTCAATCTATTTCTCTCTGCTTGCAGTGTTTATCTGGAGTAAATAAATCCATGTGTTCTCAGCAAGCTATTTCTAGCATTGCCTTTTGAAAGCCTGTATCATGGAATCCTTTCCAGAACTATAAAAGGGATCAAATCTATCTGGGCCTGCAGGAGGCAGCATCTGCCTACAGAGTTGCTGGGTACTCAAGCAGTACATCATAAGAACAGAGGGAAAACGGCAGCCTAACAGTCTAAGGACAGACATGGAACTGGAAAAGGCAAAGTTTTCTCCCAAAAGAAAGAGAACATCTAGACCACATACACATCCAAACCAATATGACCAGCTGCAATTGGGGAACATCCAACTCCTTTCAACCAGTTTCTGTTGTGCTGTTAAAAAGGCAAAGAATTTAGTGACATTTTTACAGGATACAATGGAAAACCTTCTTCAGTTCTACAGACAATCAATGGAAAATCCTGACAAAGCAGAAGAAACAGAATAAACTGCTCCTTGCAAAGTCAACCAGCTTTCTTCACATTACCATAGCCATTGTGGATGTTAAGTTACCCTTCAGTTCAATATACCGTACTTGTCCCTGGATAAAGATGGGGATGAGGGGAGGCAGCAGTAAATTTAAGAATATCTTCTGCTTATACCCTCCTTGTTCTACTTTTGCTCTTTCTCTCCATCACTACTTCTGTTTAACAAATCTTTTCAGGATGTTTTAATAGGTTTGCAATTATCATTTATGATTACTCCTACTCACAGTGGAAAGTTGCAGTCAGAGATTCTTGCTGGAGGGGATGGTGTACTTTGTACAATGTAAAAAAAATTTTAATGCATGCTGACATGCAATACAAGTGTTGGGGGAGGGTATAAAAAAAGATATCTGGACTCTTTTCAGCAACAAGGTAAGGTACAAATGGACAAACTGATCTAGGCTTTCCGCTTCATCTGGACGCGTGCAGCTTTGTGTGTTTTTTGAACATTGCCATTGTGCAGCCCATATACAAGAGGATCAGATTTTCATCCCACATTTTAAGGTGTTGACATGTTTAGCTTTAGTTATGGTGAGTACAGAATGAGACAAAAAACTTTTCAGGTGAAGTATAATCTCAGCAGTCCCTAGGTTCAATCATGAGGAAAATAGCAACACCTGCTTTACAGGAAAGCTGAAAAGTCAGTGAAGGTATCAAAGAAAGTGCACAGAAGGCAGAGCTCTCACCACGAACCTAAAAAACTTCTCCCTCATTACTGAAAAAGAATAAATGTAGTTTGTGCCCAGAAGCTACAGAAACTTAGGAAAATTGTCTCAAAAGGAAGATATACATATTCCACAGAAAATGGTTTATGTTACCTACTGTGGGGAATAAAAGTTGCCTGCAGTGTACTCATGCTCTGTACTAGATCATTGTGCAATTTCAGTCTTATCCAAATATTTAAATAAAATGTTTTAATACATAGATATTTCTAAACAGCTTTGGACAATTTCCCTTCTGTGCACTGAAGCACAGGAAATTTTTTTCTAGACCAGTTGAAAGACTCCGTAGATAAATCCTAGGGAAAACATCTGTAGTTGTACCAGTTCAGAAGCATGGTATCTCCAGCTTCCTGAGATGCCTTGAAGCATAAGAGCAATGTGTCTGAGCTTATTAAAGAAGTAAAACTGGAGGAAAAGGCTTGACAGCTTTCTGGCTGAACCTAGCCGATGTGTATTATGCCAAGTCTGTTCTAGAAAAATCACTTTGGTAAAAGGCTTCTTTATGTTTCTGAACTAGTTTGGTTTCATGAAATATTAAAGACCAGCTGTCAAAAGGGAACATGTCAGTACAAACATTCCTCTCCCATACAGAAACATCCCACGGTTAAGTGACATGACATTAATGTCACATTCTCACCCTATTCCTTTCTCATGACTGCCTGGGCCTTTGGAGAAGTCACAGCCTGGTTTTGAGGGTCCATTGTTTCCTGGACCTTTGCGTAACACAGAAAAGAGGTGGATGCTGAGTAGGCCAAGGATTCCAGCAAGAGTAAATTGTTTCAGCTGATGAGAGCTACAAAATTCGAGACACTCCAGTTGTCCTGAAACATGTTGGAGGACCAAGCAACACACTGGCAGATGAAATTTAACTTGCATGAATTTAAGCTAATGTACAATGGCAAAACAATCTTAACTTCTCATGTACGCTGCGGAGTTGTGAATACAGAAGCCTCTCAGAGGAACAAAGGCAGACGAGTCAACCTGAAACAATCACAGTAAAGTTGCCTGCCATCTTCCCACCTGGAAGAGTTACTAAAGCAGACAGCTTCACTCTTTCTTGGCTCTTGGCAAAGCTTAGAATCTACCCACAAACAGATAGGAGACTTCTAAATCAAACTGTCATCTGAAAAACCTAGCCCAATCTTCCCTCTGGAAACATAGGGAAGAAACCAAGACAACTGAAAGTTCATCTGTGAAGATGAGTGGAATCAAGAAGGCTGGATCGACGGGCCGAGGGCAACTGTATGAGGTTCAACAAGACCAAGTGTCAGGTCCTGCACTTTGGTCACAACAACCCCATGCAACGCTACAGGCTTGGGGAAGAGTGGCTGGAAAGCTGCCTGGCAGAAAAAGACCTGGGGGTGTTGGTTGACAGCCGACTGAACATGAGCCAGCAGTGTGCCCAGGTGGCCAAGAAGGCCAATGGCATGGATCAGAAATAGTGTGGCCAGCAGGACTAGGGAAGTGATCATCCCTTTGTACTCCACACTGGCGAGGTCACACCTCAAATACTGCGTTCAGTTTTGGGCCCCTCACTACAAGAAAGACATTGAGGTGCTGGAGCATGTCCAACGAAGAGCAAAGAACCCGGTGAAGGCCCTGGAGCACAAGTCTTATGAAGAGCAGCTGAGGGAGCTGGGGTTGTTTAGTCTGGAGCAAAGGAGGCTGAAAGGAGACCTTATCACCCTCTACAACTACCTGAAAGGAGGTTGTAGCAAGGCAGGGGTTGGTCTCTTCTCCTCAGTAACTAGCAATAGGACAAGAGGAAATGGCCTCAAGTTACACCAGGGGAGGTTCAGGTTGGATATTAGGAAGAATTTATTTGCTGTAAGAGTCATTAAGCATTGGAACAGGCTCCCCAGGGAGGCGGTAGACTCACCATCCCTGGACATGTTCAAAAAGCATTTAGACATGAGGTTTTGAGAGATAGTTTAGTGGGCATCGTGGCATTGGGTAGATGGTTGGACTTGATGATCTTTGAGGTCTCTTCCAACCAGATTCTATGATTCTATAAGAGGAGGCTACACAGGAACTAGAAACATTATTTTTGTCTGTTACAGTGTAGTCCGTGCTCTCTGTCACCACACAAGGACACATAAAGGGGCTCAAATAATATCCTTCACTTCCAGTGCATTTTCAACACAATGATTGAAAACCAGTCACCTCCCTTAAAGAGGCTGTTAGCACAAGCACTGCTCCCTTTAAGCACCACAGCCATTCTTGTTACTGTAGGCAGGGCTAAAGAATAAGGCCATGATTGTCCTCTCACGCTTGCTGAAGTAGCAGGCAGCAAAACATTTCTTGAACAACAGAGGGAGGGGAAAAAACCCACCACACACAACTAGACAAAACTCAGTGTTTCCTGAACCAGAGCACAAGCAGAAGGTTGGAAAGGAATAAAGATGATGTACTAGAGGTACACTATACCATGAAGCAGGGGAACAAAAAAAGGAGTTTCAAACAGCAGAGCCTACGTGGGAAGGTCAGGAAGAAAAAATCATGGGGATCACCGGTCAAGGGACAGTCAGAAGGCATGTTTGCTACCCAGACACACTGTTCACACAGCAAGACCTTACTTTGCCTCTCTGTCTCCCCACTTCCCATTTCTCTGTACATGTTCTCTGAGGTTAGAAACTCTGATTTTGTGTTTATGTAGCATCTTCTACAAGAAAGCCTCATCACCCACAAGCTTTGTCCGGCAATTGCTGAAGGGAAGTACGCATCAAGCACCTCACTCCGCTGACTAACACTTCCACAAGTGTTATATCCATAACAGATATTCAGTGGGCATAGGAAGAAGGACCAGCTTCCCTTCTTTGTAAGCAGTTACAGCCTGGACAGTTTGAGGTACCTTCTACAATGCTCTTCTATCTAAGCAGATTAACTTAAGAGCAGGAAAGGTTCACTAATTAAGTTAGATGACAGATAATACAACAACGATTACACTGACACATTTTTTGAAGTACAGTAAAATGCAGGACTGGAGGCAAATTTCAGAGATGTAAATCAATTTGGCATTACAGATTTCCAGTGTATTAAGAAACTAAAATCTATTAAAAATAATTCAAATATTGTACACGGGATCTGTCATTTAAAAAGGACCGTTTCCACAAAGCGGCATTCATACAAACCACGTTATCACACACAAAGTGGATGCCAGCACTTTCCTCTCATGATTAGAGGTCACCAGGACCCACTACATCTAGTACTGGCTGTCAGTTTTACAATTAATCTGTGCTGACAGATCCATTAATTGGAGCAGATCACAGTGCTCAAGCAACATAGGTCACAATACTTTAACAATACCAATACAGAGCAGTCAATGTTTCAAATGACCTCATGCCACAGCCATTTCTTTTGAAAAAAAGGCCTCCACAAAGTGAAATCCTTGCACCTTTCCCCCTTTCCTTTCATTGCAGTCTCCTATCATAAAGAAAGATCAAGTTGAGGGCAGATGTGGGAAAAAGTCATTTGCTATGCTGGTAAATGTTAAAGGCAAATGCTGTACTGTCAGTTGCAATTTGATCTTACAAACTGTTTCATTGGCAATTTTATGTATAGCAATAAGATTTCCCCGCTGCACCAAAAATAAATTTGTCCATCCAATTACCAGCAAATTATCAACTGTTAACTTTGTTAGAGAACAGTAATTTTTTCTATCCCACAGGGGGAAAGAAAGCTAGAAAATTTCTACCCAACCTGACTTCAGTGCAGTTACAGGACAGTTGTTTTCAACTGATGACACTTAATGTGCCCAGAGTGAGTTCCCTGGTCACCATATTGGAGTGGCTTTGGAAGTAACACAAAGTTGTGGAAACTTGCGATAGCAAAACCACCCTACTTGAGTCATACATACATAGAACTTCTCTTCTGGCTGCACTGATGCAGGTTCCTTATGTCACCCTGCAGAGACATCATTTCTGCATCAGACAAGGCTGGCCTGAGAACATGGCTCCCTTGCAACGCAAGGAGATGCTCCAACTCCCAACACACACTTGGACTGCTCTCAACAGCTCTAAAAGTGCAAAGGTTAGCTAGAGCAAACTTGTAGCTTTAATGCCAAGTGTTTTACCTTCAAGGGCTTTATGAACAGCTAACCCCTATCTGTTCCTTGGGGAAAGCAGATATGAACTACAGACTAAGCAGAGATTGAAGCCAACCTTTGCACAAGTTTCCATTAATTCCACATGCTCCAGTTTTGCATGCCTGTTAAGAGCTCATATTTTGTCATACACAAGAAGCCTTCTGGTCCTACAAAATGCAGAGGCACCAGCCTGCATATTCTTGATTGCCACCTACTGGAATTCTAGATATTAGAGCAAGACTTACAAACATGCACATAATAGAAACTACACAGCTTCAGGCAATCTTTGCTTAAGCACCCAGAGCAAATAATTTTCTAAGTCCTAGTTTCTCTTAAGTGCTGTGCAACAACAACAAAAAAGCAGCCTCACAAAGCCACTACTTGATGACAGATCTAAAAGATTGTCAAATCAGAAACTTAGCTTTAGAAAGAAGATAAAGATGTCCCTATGGGGTTTTTTCCTACCATGATTACCTCATTGATAAGAAGTCCATCTTCTCTCTCTACTGCATTAGAAATTTTAAACTACCAGGCTTTAATCTGACTTGGAGGTCACTTAATGATCTGCAACACAAAGCTGTAGAATAAATAGCACCTAAGACTTTTGGCACTTTTCACCAGTAGATCAAAGTATCAAGACAAGTCTCCTCCTGCACTGGGAATGCTCCTTGAGAAGGGCTTGTATACTGACATTTCGCTTTGGATCTTAAAAGGAAGCCAGAATCCTCAACCCCGCTCACCAGACACAGAACTGGACATGAGAAATGGGAACAGTTTACCCCAGGCTACCTGGCAAACCAGAGAAATGACCAGTACAGAATGCAGGTTGTCTCTAGTCACTCAGCCACAGCACATGTCCCAAACCAGAATCCAAACTATCTTCCCAGCAGAATGACTTCACCAGCAATGGAGCCAGCCTTGTAAGGCCTCTGGAAGTAACTGTCCTTTGTTGGGACACAACCATGCAAAACTGTCACTACAACCAGCTTTAAGTCAATAGTCGCTTTTCAGAGTATGAACCTGATTGCTTACTGTGCTGCACACTACATTTATTCAGACAACTGGTCCCTCCTTTCATTCCACTGCAGCAGTGCTGCATACCAATGAGGCAGTACATAAAGCTGCTCAAAACTTAAGGAACAAAATAAGTTTCTCCAGGTTTTGCAGTCCATTCAAGCCATGCTTTCTGAAGAGGTCTTTTAGGCAATGCTGGAGGGACAAATAAGAGTGTATTAAAACCGTATCAGCTTCATAGTTTTGTAACAAAACCATGAGAAACTAGGAAATACATTCAGATCAGAAGTCACTGAAAACAAAACTCAAAGTCAAAAGAACAAATCTTTAATATCTAATTTGTTTAAGTGAGCTAAGTAAATCAAGAATCAATATTCCAAAAATATTTTTCACACTCAAAATCTACAAATTCTCTTTGGCAAAAGCCCTGACATGAGACACAATTGTTTCCTGAATACTGCATCAAGACCAAAACCAGAAATACTACGCCATTAGACACACCCCTCACAAGCTACCTCGTTCAAACTCATAAACTCATTTCATTCTGCCAGAGTGAGAAACTGAAAATACACTCTCTGTATTTATTTTTCTCCAAACCTCTGCTTGCTACCCGAAAGATTAATTTTTCTTTTGAGGGGGAACAACAAGAACAAACAAAAGTTCCATGGCAGCATAGTACTTTTCTTCTTTAAGTTGTGATCAAACTATACACTTTGAATGATAGTAGCCTCCAACAGAAACGTGCTTAAAAGCAACAGGCCATATTACAAAATTCTAGTAGCTACCCTGGCTATCTGCTGTTTACTGATGACATACACATCGCCTACCAGGGAGAACACAGATGAGCACCTTTATCAAGTCACGGGGCTGAAAAGCAAGCTTATCAGATAGGATTATGACAAACATTACATTCAGATCCAGACTTCCCAAAGTTTAGAGCAATTTCATCCAGGCTTTACAATCAGCTTACTTCTACTTTGGAAGAAAGCAAAAAAAAAATCATTACTTATTTTCTCCACTTTTATTATTTTCCTGCCAATTTCTCTGTAATCTCACAAGACTACCTGCATTATGTGTCCAAGTCATCCCTTCCTTGTCTGTCTTCCTCCAGCAAACCAGATAAACTGATGGATCAAACTTCAAAGGTAAATTCTATCTTTGGTACTCAATGTTAGCCAACTTATTTTCAAAGACTGGAGGTTGCAACATATACTTACTTGCATTCTATAACAAAACACTAACTACAGTTGATGTTGGGAGGACAGGTTCCATTAAATGCTCTCCTAGTAGGACTGAGGAATGGGCTTCAATGTTACACTCACCCCACACACCACTTCTTTAAATACAGTGTAAGTAACAATGCAGGGAGGTTAGCCTCTGTATTGAGCCATACACATTTAGGCTAAAATCAGGAGTTAGTCAAGCAAGAAAAAAAAATTCAACTTCTTATTTAGTTATTCTGGAGAGAGAAGCATGGGAGCCTCCTGTGAGCCACAGGAGACAGTATTTACATACAACTGCCTTAATTACAACTTTTTTTAAGTTGTGCTAACAGAGGAAACCATGAAGCCAGACATAGTGAAGGATTCAAAGATAGACTTGCTTTTACCCTATTAGCTTTCCAATAAAGAGTCTGAGACAACAGAATATAACCACTTTAATTAAATATTACGCAAGCAGCTGAATGACACTGCAGTGCACAATTAACAATAGATTCCCCACCTATCTCTGCTTCATATTCAGACAAGGGGTCCCCACTTTACAGAGACAGTCTTGATAATGGCAAGAGACAGAACCAAACAGAGCATAAGGAATGTAATCCCAGATGACAGTGGGGAAATCAACAGTGAAGAAGTTAAAAGGCCTCAATTTCTTTCAGCTGCTAAAGGATATATGTCACTCCAGACTGGAGGCATGCAGCTTTCACCAAGAGAAATGTCACAAAGCTAGAGTTAGAAGTTAAAGGTATTAGGATCAGATCATCTCATGACCACACTGACTTTAGCATGGTCATATCAGAGGTAGGTATGGCCCAGCTTAACACCTGGCTATTTCAGAATAAGGCTTCATTAAAACCATGCAATGAGATACAGCTCCACTTGTGCAAGCGCTGGTTGTATACCTCCAGTACTACCCTTGGCTACTCATAGGAGCCTCTTCGTCCACAAATACTTCCCTTTGTCTAGGCTACCATTCAGTTATTCCAGAAACACAGATCCTACCTAGTGTCTGGTCAAAAAATCATAATGAAGGTGCAGAGAGCTGGAAAAGTGTTGTACACAACTGCACTTTACTGTGTATCCACAGCATCCATTGACCCAACGCCAGCCATCCTGTTACCTGACCACAGCATAGGCAAAGTCCAGCCTGTGCTGCTAGAGGGTTTCACAAGGGGCCCAGGCTCCAGAAATCTCTTGAGGTACTTGTACATAGAATATCTCAAGTTGGAAGGGACCCATGAGGATTGAGTCCAACTCCCTGCTCCTCACAGGACCACCTAAAACTAAAACATATGACTAAGAGCATCATCCAGACACTCCTTGAGCTCTGACTACTTCCCTGGGGAGCCTGTTCCAGTGACCAACCACCCTCTCAGTGAAGAGCCTTTTCCTAACGTCCAGTCTGAACTTCCCCTGACACAGCTTCATCCCATTTCCTCATGTCCTATCACTGGTCACCAGAGAGGAGATCAGCACCTTTCCCACTGTTACTCCCCTTGAGGAAGTTGTAGACTTCACGACGAGGTCACTTCTCAGCCTTCTCTTCTCCGAGCTGAAGAAAGCAAATGACCTCAGCTGCTCCTCATAAGTCAAAGGTCCTTGATACCTTTCACCCTCTTGGTCACCCTCCTCTGGACACACTCCAATAGTTTAATGTGCTTCCTGTAGTGAGGCACACAAAACTGCACACTGCACCCAAGGTGGGCCCACAGCAGTGCCGTGTGGATTGGGACAGTCACTTCCCTTGTCCGGCGAGTGATGCTTGATGTGATACGCCCCAGGATGTGGTTGGTCCTTTTGGCTGCCAAGGCACGCTGTTGGTTCATATTCAACTTGCCATCAACCCAAATCCCCAGATCTCTTTCTGTGGGGCTGCTCTCCAGAGAGTCTCCTTTTTATGTATTTTTCAGAAGTCAGAGAATTGAAGAAACACATTACACCAACCCTCTCATTCAGCCTGGTCTCCAGGCAGCATTAAAAGTACCCAGACCCCAAATGTGTTCATTAGCCAATACAGGGTGCTCTGTGATCTAGGAAGTGGAGAGGACAAGTTTCTCAAGTCTTTCTGCTGTGCTGTACATAGAGTCCCTCAGGAAAAGCTAAGAAAACCTTCCCTGCCCCAAAGTCCTTAAACATTTCAAGGCAAGACAAACAATAGGTTAGGGGAAAACCAGTAATACTATTCAAGTTCCTGAGTACAGGAAACTGAGACACAGAAGTTTACAGTCACACCACAGTCCTTTGGCAGCCTGAAAGATGATGTCAGGTCTCCCAAGTCCTTAGAGCAACGCTTCTCTTCTGAGAGAGAAAGTCAGGCAAGCAACCCTGCTAAGCTGCAAACTACACAGCAAATATCATCAGACCAAAACCAAAATCTGAACTCAGAGACAAGCGGTTTCCTCCCTCTGCATTACTATTAAATGAAGCAGGAAGGACTTGTGTGCACACATGTATCTGTACACGTTGCACACTCAAGTGGGATGTGGATTCCTTTCTAGTGATTGCTTGTAGTTTTTTTCTGGAGGGGAGGGAATATTAAAAAAAAAAAGTCAAATTTCCAGAAAGACGACTCTCACGCTGTCAGATGCTAGTTTGGAGAAGCAGAGGAGCCTTTGACAGGCCAGTTTCTTAATCTAAATGATTCCACATTGGCAACTGACAGTCCTTTCAATGAAGAAGCACCCAAGTACTTAATAACAGAGAATTAACGATCTGACAATAGGCAAGGTACTTGCTCAGGCATTAGTAAGGAAACAGAGTGACACCTTACATGAAAAGCTACTTGAATGCCATTTAAACTTGTCAAATTGCAGAAAATAGAGCTGCAAATTGATAAAATCAAGGTTATTCATTATGTGAACTAATGTCTAATTTTCTTAAATTGCATCCATTTTACACAAGTTAAAACAAGAGAGATTCTCTGCCTGAAATATTAATGTGTGGGAATGATCCTGGACAGGGCAAACTACCCAGCACTGCCAATAGCTGCTGTAATGCATTCAGAGATCCTACAGCTAGAAGACACCAAAACAATCACCCTCTCTGACCTCCTATAAAACACAGATCATAACATTCCCTAAATTAATTCCCTGCTTCAACTAGAGCACACTGTCAAGAGAGGGTGAAATTGACAGAGAAGTAGAATCCATGACAACCCTCGGTAAAACAATCTTTTTGAAAAGAACCCTCATTCTTTTCAAACGCAGCTCGCTCTTCTAGACTAAGTTTCTCCAGCTGCAACTTCCAGCCAGCAGCAATCACAATACACTTGTCAGCTAGGTAAAAGAACATTTCTGGTCCTTATATAGGTACTTACAGACTGGTCAAGCCACCTTTAAGCCTTTGCTCAATAAGCTAAAACAGATTGTGCTCTCAGAGCATGTCACTAAAGGACATGTTTTTTAGACTTTTTAATCATTCTGACAGATTGCCTCTGATCCTCATCCAATTTATCAGCATCCTTCTAGCACTGTTGAAATGAGACCCAGGTATACTATCACAAAAGCAATTGCACCAGTGACAAAGGCATTGCCTCCTAACTCTCATTTAACAATCCCTTGTTTTCACATCCAAAGACCTCACTAATCCTTCTGGGAGCTTGGGAACTGGTTATTCAGCAGG
>NW_009621370.1:1737-26919 GCF_000690535.1 Cariama cristata | reverse complement strand
CTCAGAGTCCTCTGTCCCTAAAGGGTCTCCCACTCTACAAGTACAACCTCTTTAGCTCCTAGATACCAAATTTAACTTTCAACCCTATTAGGAGGCTCCACATTTTCTTGCTTATGTTCTGCTATAGGGTACTACTGGCTTGGAAGCCTAGTATCACAGAATATCCTCTTCCTTGTTGACACAAGACTGAGGGGAGCATATCTGCAGACTTTATTCACTAATGATCTGGGGTTTTCTTCCACATTCACCTATTAAAAAAAAATTAGCCTGCTCAGCAGTGATTCCTTGTTAACCATCATGTTTAGAGACCTGTCACAGCAGGCCAGTTGGTAGTATTATTGGTGTGTGCCATGCTAATTGTCTATACCTTTCTTTCTGTATCAATTTTTTCCAAAATGTCCTGTGGTAGCAAGTCAACTGATTTAGAGATGTCTAGAGTATTTCCTTTAATCAACTAAATTTATCAAAAAGAGATATCAAATTAGTTTGACAGGATCTATTTTCCATAAACCCATCTTGACTGATGTTAATTATATTTCTCTTTTTAACTCTTTGCTACTCAAATCCCTTTATCAGCCATTTCATTATTTTGCCCAGGATAAGCATCAAGTTGACAGGGTTATAATTACAGGGTTTGTCTTTTTTACCCTTTTTACGCATTGGCACAACATTAGGTTTCTTCCAGGCTTCTGGAACCTCCCCACAGACCCAGGAACGAACATGCCATCATTTTAAAAAGTGCTTATGGATGCATGGGGCAAATTAGCTTCAGCACCTACCTACCTGGCACAGGATGTGCATAAAGCATCTCACTAAAGCACAAGTAAGCCAGGAACAAACACTGAGAAGGGACAAGTTCAAAAAAAAAAAAATCACTAGATGGTAGGTGCCTCAATCTAGCACGCTTTCCAGGACTTAATTTACCACAATAGCATTTCAAGATTCCTTTGAGAGGGAAGCCCCCTGCAGCTGCCCCCTGACCTGTCCATCCAACAGATGCAGGGAGAAGACCACTGAATGCTGCCCTGCTTTGCGTGGTTTGATCAAAGATTGCAAGTCAGAGCACCTGTGAGAGCTGAGCACAAGTGAGCACATTTGGGAGGGTGGCAACAACTCATTACCATGAAAAGAGACACCTGTTTGCTCAAGCCTTCCAGACATGGACCCTTATTGAACTCAATGCTGAACTCTCAAAGTCAGGAGATGGTGAAGCTTAGAGATGTCAGCAAAATCTAACTCTTAATGAAAAAAAGGATTAGACAATTGGAAACCAGGCTAACAAGAGGCTAGAGGGCCTAGATGGAAGTAATAGTTGCTCTAAGAGAGGACATATCAAAAAGTAACAGAGGTATTGCAGAAGGACAGTAATGCAGCAGAGGAGAAAGCAGCAGTTAACATAGAGAAGATGGTGGAGGAGGAAGTGAAATTATTGGTAGCACTGCAAAGCCAGATGTAACCGCATGAAGTCATGTTTCAACAATCCCCTCTCAGTCTGCTTCAGTCAGCTTTCACAGCCTTTGCTCAGTGCTGTCAAGCTCCGTACCACTGCACAGGGGGTAACAAATATTAGTAAGAAAATGAAACAGGGAGCCTTCAGGATCTCCTTACCACTCACTGCAGTCATGCAACTGTAGCTTCCCTTCTTTCCAGGGCTGTAATACAACCTGTGTTAACACTGGGCAGAGCTAGGATATTTGGCTCCAACAAAAATGGTTGACAATAAAAGTCTTGTTTGCAGAGGTGCTGCAGGTCAAATTTGTTATTTGCCTCCTGACACAAGCAGCGCAGTCTTGTGTGGTTCCAAAGAGGGGAAGTCACAGAAGATAAAAACCCAAGAAACTTCATAAATTCAAAGAACCACTCTCACCCTTAAAAGCAACCTTGCACTTTAAGGGTATAGGAGATACATTGGAGACGGAAGCTTTGCGTTTCCGATCTTGCTCCACTACATTGCCCAAATTAATTTTGGTAGGAAGAGGAGAAAGGGAGGAATGAGATTTCTGACTTGGAAAAAGAGCAGGATCCTGAGCAGTGAAGTAGTATGATGAAAAAGACAACAGAGGTGTATTTTGAAAGTACAAGGGTAAGTGTACTTAGTGCCAATAACCTGACAGCACAAGGACTTCAACTGCAAGGATGACAATACTGGCAAAGGAACACTAGTTGTGCCTTGCTTTCATGGTAACAGACCCATGCAAAACAAAAAACAGTGTCAATTTACTAGGTTTAGTAAAACTTTATTGCGCTATGTTCAAAGCATATTTACCTGCACGTAAAAGAATATTGAATCCATTGCAGAGCTAGCCAAATTGGCTGGTAACTCAGCAGAGATTGCATAGCTGACAGCAACCAAGCTAAAACATTGGGACTAAATCAAACTGACAATGTCCCTTTAAGGGCACAAGCATAACCAAACAGGTCTATTTTTAAACCACTTTTTGCAGAAGGCTGCTGCCATTTCTGACAGTTACCAGCAGCCAAGACAGCATCTGCAGCAGCAATTTCATGGAGACAGTATAGCAGGAGGGTGCCCCTCTACCCCACTCCCCAGCCTTGTCTCAGGAAGAGAGCAGTGAAAAGATTTTTAATGAATTTTGTTCCCAAAAAAACTCAAAGCAAAGCAACCAGCATATGGTGCATTCATCAAATGGAACAACAATAGCCATGGCTGTGCATGCTCAGTGCTCTGATCTTTCAGGCAGTGTTGCTATTGTTAGGTAAGACTGCTTGTGGCTCTAGAATATCAGAGGGAGAGATGCAGCAACTCATCAGTATCTGCAAGAAACAGTTATGATGAAATCTACAGCCAGAGCCACAAGGTAGTAGACTTCTACTCCCAGGACAGATCGGTCTCCACAGGACCTTTCCACTTCTCCACCCAAACAAAATTCATCCCTTCTTCAAAGTCTGTTAGATGTTAGAAGAAAAAGAAAAAAAAAAAACAAACCACAACACACACCCCAAATCTTTTGATTTTCATGTGAAGAAACAACACCGTTCCTTGCAGAACGATTTAAAAGACATCACAATTTTTATATTTTCTTAAACAGAATCCACTTAGGACTTCTGTGATCATTCCTATACAATACTAGGAAAGACAAGCCTGAAGAGGAAATGTAGAACACCTACATCTTAAAATACTTATATCCATATTAGACTTAGAAGAAAAAAACACCTACAAATCATAGTAGGCAGTATTTTGCATCTCCCATTTCTACCAATTCACTAAAGCAACATTGTTGTGAAGCGTGAATTGACCTAGCCGATTCATTCAGAAGTAAAATCCAAGAGATGCTCCATGCATCAGGAAGGCTATAGTTTTAGATCAGTAAGTTCATGTTGACACAGCTCTTAAAACAGTACTTGCTTATTTGCAGCTTATATTCTCACAATGGGAAAGAGGAGCTAATTAACAGTAGTGCTTCTGAGACCTGGGTGGTTGCACCCAATATTAGCAACAGTTTAGGTTTTCATGTTAGGGAATATAGCATTAATTTGGGTCAAGCTATCTCTGCAATTCTTCAGACTTCCTTCACATTGCAGAACCCAATTTAATAGAGACATAACCTCCCCAACATCTTCCCCTCCTCCCATTAACAAACTCCTAACATCCCTGTGGCACCTTGAGCAATTGCTGGCACAGCAAAGCGCTAGCAGAGGGGGCATTTAAACTGTTTCAGCTGTCTTTCATGCAGTTTTCAACACCATATGATCAGCAAACATTCTATAGACCACAGCAATCCACAAACTGTAACTTCATTATCTACAGCAAAACTGGACATTTACATGAATTGCAACAGTGTAGCACAGACTTCATAAATCATCCTCTTCTAACCTTAAGAAGCGTAATTTCCAGAGCAGAAAGTGCTCCCTTCATTAGCATCAACATGTCACTAATGGTGCCACCAGACATCAAGCAGCATCCTTTTGAGAATCTGGCATATTCTTCACTCTCCCAGCTTTCAGATGAGTACAGCATTCAGCTGAATAGCTTTTTCAACAAATGACATGTCACAGCCTTGACACAAAAATACTTGCACCTTGTCAATCATTCACTCACCATCAAGTTCAAATGCTCATCTTCACAGAGATGAATTTTAACTGCACTGCAGTTAATGTTAAATATGGACTCTCAGAGGAGAGGATGAGTGCAAGTGAAAGTACAAAGAAAAAGACCATGCCATTTGTACATTAAATAGGCAACGCAAGTTCTGTAGTATGTGGAAATTCAGGCACACAGAACAAAAAAACCCAAGTGTTAGATGACAAGGATGGAAATGTAAACTGATATGAATGGTCTCCAGTTTTAAACTGGTGACCTAAATGTCCCAGCTCAAAGGTTAGCTACTGTTTTATCTATCAAGCTTGTTATACTGCAGCCATCGCTATAATATAACACAGCCAGCCAGGTCCTTTATTGCCAGAGAGAAATCCATGTGTCATTTCCAACACCCCAGTTATTTCTTTGATAGATGCGTAAAACAAAGCACTATTGTGCACAGTAAGTTGCCTTTACTAGCCAAGGCATCATTCATCACTCTGTTCAAACCAATTCACTCTGAACTGAAACTATGGTAAAAATTAAACATAGTCACTTTGGAATTATTCAGGCAAAATAACAGTAATTACTAACTTTTGTACTTAACCTCTCTGGATCCAAGTCACAAAAATAACTCAAATATCTTAAAGATGCCAGCGAGGAAAGAGAAGCAGCCAACTACAGGCTTAGTCTGGGATTTCTGAAAGGTCCAAAAGATTTAAATTCAAGAGAGCTGGATGCTTAATACCTGCAGTTCACTTCAGAAACAACAAATCTAAGATGCCTGGAAAGACAAAGAAAGTGGTCTCTACAGAATCCAGATGCTAGCAGAATCAATAATAATACGAGATACAAGCTATAGGAAAGGTCTTATTTAGTATTACACTCTTCCTGCTTTTCAGAGTTGTTTTAGAGTCATCTTGGCCTCATTCTCCCTTCCTCCCTCTTCCCCCTACCCTCGCCCAGACGGCTTTCCACTGAATAGTATGGTATTTCACAGTTACATTTTTAATGGAGACCTACATTTGATTGAGAAGCCCATTTTCTGACATAGCACTGCTATGATATTTTTAACCAGCCTGTTCCCCAACTTTTCCCAGTCCTCCCAAATCACCCAAAGAAGCCACTTTAACCATCTATGCATGCTGTCTTCTGTGGATACCCTGCTGGTCCACCTCACATAGCCAGGACACAACTGAGCATTTGCCAGGTATGTCTCATTTTACAGTTAAGGATTTGGATATATTATTCCTCTCATTTAACAACCTGTTTACTTCCTTTTATCTTGGTGCCAACCATCTTAGACAATGAAAGATTACACAAACTGGTCAGTCAGCATACATTATCTAAGCTGATACACAACAGTTCTGAGGTTATTGATTCTTGTAGATTTTAATATCCCATTGAACAGCCCAATCCGATTAACTCAATTTAATTCAGTGCCACTCATTCATTACTTTGAGCTCTTAACTGCTACATGATGTGTTAAGCTGGGTTTCTGTCTCTTTAGTTTTCAACTCTCTTTTGTGGATCAGGTAACTCTATGCTGTATTTGCAAAGACCTCAGGGAATCAAGTCAAAAGCAGCAATCTTCAATAACACTGAGTTCCTCCGTTAAAGGGGGCTCCACTTAATCATTCTTTCAATCAAGGTGTTGCAGCTTCAGTGAGAACATCTCCAGTGCAGGGCATTCCTAAAACTCTAGGCAATGGATAACTGGCACAACAGGACACAAAAACTTGCTTAAAAGACACATTGGGAGACTGTCTCTATGTTCAGTGACAGCAAATACAGATGAAGGGGCCTGCTCTTGTGCCTCTCTCTCTTGGCATTTTGATAGTTTTTCAAGGCACTTTCAGAAGCAGAGAGGCACTACACATCCTCTTTTCACAGCAGCCTGTAAGTACAGGGCTTCGTCCCGCTTTACTGTGCCAGTGCAACACAACCTATTTCTCATTTTAAGCCATTTTATCTAAGGAGGTCTCTTGGAAATGAACACTGGCATAGGGGAGAGAAGGAACATAATAGCCAGTCCTGAAGCTCTTAAAGCAATGTATTTTTCCCCTGATTCTAAATGATTTTATTGTATCTCAGGTTTTCACCACATTACCTCAAATAGCAGGAACTGGCCCACCACTCACTTTCAAAGCATTGCCATTACTGCAAAGCAGCATCTCTTTTAATGGTGCCAGGGTTAGTAGCTCCAGACAGAAAAAAGGGATTATGGTAGGGTGCCCATTTACCCACTGCTACTTCATTTCATCAGCCATTTATCAACACATTCTTTATTTGGAGAAATAAAAATCAATGGTAGGCGTAGCTCTTTCAGTGCATTTAACTTCCCTGGCATGATACAGGTGGTAACACAGCTGAGATCAAACACTTCCATCTTTCCTCCCAAGCCAGCTTGGCTGCAGACTAGCTGCTTCTCAATTAGAGACTGCAATATTTCTGGCAAGGGTTAAGCATGCTTTCTACAGCTGGGATTTGCCTGGGTGTTGCCTTCTTACTCAGAGAATATTCACTTTCTTCTTACTAGCTCATTCACCTTTTACACAAGGTCCACAAGAGGAGAAAGGTTTGGCTCAATTTATATACGAGAGACATAAATCTATGGAAAGCTTTAAGCAGATACAGAGACCAAGATATTAGAACACAGATGCTGCCTTACAATTTATAAACCCCGTCACACACTGCAATAAGCATTTCTCTGTAGTTTCCTAACAGAAAAGGGTTATAACTGCATTGTGAACAAAGCCGAAGGAAGCTTCAGGAGACCTCCTGGCTTGTTGCCAAGTCCTTTCTGCTCCCTGAACATCTTTCCTCCAAGTTGGGCAACAGTTGTTATCCCAATGACAATTGCCTTGCACAGGGAATTTTACTAAGTTTAATTTCTTGGCATATACATGAGGACAATAGAAAAGGCATACCATCATTCCAGTGCTTCGCAAGGAGGAAGAGGTACTGTAGTAGCTTGTTCCACTTTCAGAAATCTTTATCCCTCTCTGGGTTTTATATTTAATATGCAAGGTAAATACAAATTAGCTATCCTATCTCTAGAAGGATTAGAGATCCTGCAGTCAAAACGTTAGTAATGACTTGTGTTCACATGGCACGAAAAATTACATCTCTGTCATGGCTTGCAAGACTCACCAAGAATGGCCAATACAGGATCAAAACCTGAAGCGAAGTCACACAACTACAAAAATTTTATTTTTGACAGGACAGAGTATTTTAGAATGTAAACCAAGGAACAAGGAAGCACAACTAGGCGTTTCTACCTTTGCCCTAAATTCCCTACTATATCTTTAAGGACAATTATTACTTTGTGTGATTTAATATCATAGTAGAATACTTTAGATCTTTACCTGTCTCCACACCTGGCAGCTCTGTACATCCCCTGCAGGGTCCACAGGTTGACAATATGCCACTCTTAGTTCATTTAAGCTTCTATACGTTTCTGTCAGAGTGTTAGTATTTGCTTCAGTTGGTCAGTCTTTGCAATTTCTCAATGCTTCACAAGTAATGATTCAAAATAACTAGGATGCCTGGTTTTCAAGTTTAAAGCCAAACAACTTGTAGTCTCAGTCTTCATACAAAAAAATCAGTAACGTTGGCTGACAGGTAACATACTAATTTACATATATGAAGTGCTTAATTTTTTTTTCCCCCCCCCCCCCCCCCATATTCAGGCTAGTTTCTCATCCAGTAATGTACACATTGTGTTTTGTACTTTATGAATTCCTAGTATGCATGTAACTCAATAAATCAGCACTTATAAATCAGCCACAGCCTCTGTGTTACGTCGGTCTTTCCACTCCCTGCCCTGAAATGCTTTGTCAGCAAAGGCTTGAGCTATTGGTTCTGCAGGTGCACGTAGATCAATATTAAACACACTGTAGTCTAGTCTACAGTGACTAATATTAGCTCTGCTTCACCAGTCATTCGGAGAGTGCAGTTACCTAGGTGAGATTTCCAAAGCACTCAACACTGACCAAAGTCAGCAGTATAACTCTTATTGAGACCCAGCATACAGGTCCTCCCTTAAGCACCGATTCTATTGGCTATGGACCACAATGTTCCCTAAAGTTTAGTTAAGTAGGGCCACATTAAAAGAGATGCCAGATGGTTCAGAACAAGCTGTTGGGTTACAGCTAACAGCTCTTTCACCTGCTGAAACCCACAAACTTTGGCTGTCCAGAGAACAGGCACATCTTGCTGCATCCATACTACAAAAACATATCTGTCCATTTCATTTCTAATCATTCCCACAGAAAAAAAGAGTCCCACCCAGGACTCTCACTTCACTACTCTTCACCGATATTCCATGCAAAGTGGATCCTACATATTTTAGGGTTTGCACCTTGCCTGAGACTCAAGGAAGTAGAATCATGGAACAGTATAAAACATAGGAAGACCTCACACCAGAGACCAGGCTGAAGCAGCCACAGCTTGACAAAAGCCATTTCTGTCTCCAAAAACAATCCTTACTGTTAATTGCATCAACATTTCCTCTTACCAAAGAGCCAGGAAATGGCTTTGCTGCTGAAGCACCATGTGATGTTAGGCAAGGTATTGTCATAAGCTGATGAAAACCAAAGAGCTGGGATATGATGGAAAAAATGGATTATTAGTCAGCTTGGAAGGGATGTGGAAAAACACCACCAAGGAGGCAGCAGTGTTTCAGCCACAGGTGTCACAGCTTAGTATATAGTCCCAGAGTAGACATGGGAGAGTAGCAAATTGATTGAGGGGTGCTAACACAGTCAGAGACCATAACTGATGCTTCTGATCAAGGCAGCTGACAGCACACACACAAAAAAACCAAACAGGAACCGATGAAAACAGTGTCATCATACGTTGCCTGTCCAGCCTGGCTGTGCGGGCAGGCAGTAAAAATAATTCACACTGCAAAGTTAGCACCTCTGTCAAGGGAGACAGCATGCCTATCATGGAGTGTCATGACATACCACAGACACAAAGCCCTTCACAGCTTTGAACCAACAGACAAACCAAGCACAAGAACTATTTCCTTCACCACTGGAACAGAGTCTTCTCTGGAACAAAACACTGAAGAGATTTAACAGCAAGAATTTAACTCCGTACTGCAGCTAATCCAAAGGAAACTGCAAAGATACATGAATTTAGGAAACAGTCTATAGCTGGAAGACAGCCAGGTACTGGAGATGATCCCAGCTGCACACAGTGATGAGAAGTAATACCACTTGTTAACAGCCACATCTGACTTAAGTCTTTGCCTTAGAAACTTACTGTGAGCCACAGCACAGTGCCAAGGCACCTGGAATCCCACCAGTTCAAAAAAACCAGCCACCCACATAAATCACCTCCTAAATCATCACCCCACCTCCTGCAGCACCCAACATTTCTGCATCCAAGCGCTCATCCAAGCATTCTCAAGATCTCATCAGTCACAACCTGAGTGTGGCTTTTAGAGGGGAGTTACAGGGAGGCTCCAGACTGCCATGACAGGAGACAAGACTGTTACATGTAGTCAGCAGGTACTGTGAATACTGTGTCAGGTTGGATCCTCGCTCTGTACGGAGGGCACCTTTTTACACTCCCCAACAGTATGAAATATGCAGGCTATTACATTTACATACTGCCTTCACATTCCAGCAGCTTTAGGAACAAGACAATAGTCCACAGAGAATGCCTCTTTGCTTTTCCCTCTTGTTCTTTTGCATACCCTTGAGCTACACTGCTCTCAGCCAAATGCCAAAGAAACCAGGCTTTCATCCTCCATGGCAGCACTCTACCCCACAGGGAAACACATCAAAGCTGTCAGTCCCACATGCACATCACCATTTACTGAGAAATCGCCCTATCCTCTCATCCACTCGCCCCTCAACAGATGAGCAACCTCACGACATGCATGTCAGCCTTCAGCATGAAATGCAAAAGCCTGCAGCCAAAGTAACAGCCGCCACAGCCAATTTAGCCATTGGTAAAAAAGTGAGGGAAAGGAGGCAAAACTGAAACTCTGTAGTCTCTGCTGTTATTTGTGTTACAGAAGGCCTCTGTCAGCACTGTTAGAGATACAGTACCTACACACACCGAGACTCTGGCTCAGGACAAAGTCCCAATACAGGAGTCAGGGAAGAGACTTAGTATTTGTTTCTACAATCCATTAAGTCAGTGATCACATGACATGACTAAGGTCACAAAAGCAAAACCAGGATTTATATCTCCTCTTCTCTGACGCTGACCAGGACCAGACCAGGGAAAAACTGGCAATTCAAGTGCAAGAGCTCCAGCAGTCCAAAAGAACCCTTTAAAAAGGAAATCCAATGGGCAAGCCTTGAAGCTGCAGTTGTCAAAAATGGTAATTCAAACTTTCATGCTCATGCTCCTAAGCTGCTCCCATGCCCTGAACTGGCTCCATTATCTGTACAGAACAGTGCAGTATAAGTGAAGACGTGAACACCGGACCCACAGCACACATCCAAAGCAGGTAATCCAGTGCCTCTATCTGAACTTCACTTCTCCTAAGCCTTCTGCAGAAAGCTCTACACAAGATCACAAGCCTCAAGCTCTAGTATTTTTTTGGTGGGGTTATTTTTTTGTTTGTTTTCCTCCTGACAGAGCTTAATTTCCACTTATGGATGATCCAAGGTGGAGACAAAAGAAGAACTGAGGGAAGCTATAAAGCCTTTTGGCTACTCCATTAGCACAAACTACACATTCCTATATTCCAAGACGCTGCTCAAGCCATATAACTTCATAGCCTTCTCTGCTTTGCAGGATGCATTTGCCCTGCTCTCCAAGCATATCTGTGTTTGTACTACTGTGGTAACTAATGGCTCCAGCCAGAGGACTCCTCCATGATGCCAAATGCAGCACATTTGCATAATAAGAAACAGCTCATGCCCCAAAAGTGGTCCTAATTTAAAACAAGGTGCAATGAGGGGGATGAACCAAATACAGGGGATGAGGTAAGAGGATGGAAAAGCTATTACATGAGCAGGTGTTTTCATTGACTGTCTATAGTTCCCCTCCTGTTTTTCATAGAGCTTAGCTGCCTACAACCAACACACCACAGAGATCAAAACCATGAACTAGGGTTTGAGGCTTCTTTTGGTCCAGGAGAGGGCAGAAATATAGCATAAAGCTATCCTAATCCAGGGAAGTTCAGCTGTTCCAATACACTTTCAAGCAAGCAATTACAAGTGATAGGGCGATTCTCTAGAGAAGCATTAAGGGAGGCAGGGATTTAAATGCTGCTCTGAATTTTACAACAGGTGAAAGTACTTATCTACCCTGACCTGGCCCTGCATTTTATGACTGGTTTATTCCATTCTCAGATGCCTAAAAAAGACAAGAGGGAGAAAGAGAAAGTGTGGGAGTATCTCTCTTCTCATCCCAGCATGCAGCAAAGACGATGTTTAATTTGTAGCATGCCCCCTACACACCACCCCCCCACAGCTTGTGTCACTCAGAATCCGCACCAGAAGGGCATGACATTTCCTCCAGATTGCAATATGTCCATTCATTTTCAGATACCAGTGCTGCTGCTTAGGATGACTACTGTAGACCAGAAAATTACTAGAAGAAAAAAAAACAACCCACACCCACATGCCAAGAGAAAAGGAGATGCACATGCCAAGCTCTTTTCCAAGAAGATTATGCTAGATAACTGGGCATTGATCTGAAAGGATAACTTCAGATGAATAGACCCATATGCAGCCCATGTACTTAACCTGTATGCCAACAAGCAATACAGCACAGCTCTGTTATTCATCCCATCTGATTGTAAAAGGGTAGGAGTTGGAAGCTTTGCACTGCCAAAACATAAGCCACTAGCCAAAAGGTACATTTGGTTGCTTGTCAGTGCAGCAGATGTGAAGCAGGCATCCTTTCCCTTCTCTGACCTCCTCAAGGACAGCAAAAGCAGCACCAGAGAAGGAAACAACAGAGGTCAGAAAAAGTAACTGATTTTCTGAAAGTTCCGCTTTCTGGCACTATTCCCACATCATGTTTTTCCATCAGAAATTTGTCAAGAAAATATAATCTTCTTAATGTTTCTCTCTTGTAAGAAAATCCAGGGAGCTGAGAACATTCAGATTAAACAAAAAAAACACACACACAAAAAAGAGACAGTTATCAATAGCAGCAAGGAGGGTTTGCACTTATAGGATTAAGAGGAGGGCTGGCTAGCATGTAGGAACACTGAACACATAGGACAGACACCACAGAACCATAAGCCCATATGAAATCTCTCTATCCTTCTCCAAGTGACAGAGGAGCCAACAAGGAGAGGTGCCATGCTGGACCTTGTTCTCACCAACACAGAAGGGCTGGTGGGGAATGTGAACCTCAAGGGCAGCCTTGGCTGCAGTGACCATGAAACGGTGGAGTTCAAGATCCTTAGGGCAGCAAGCAGGATGCACAGCAAGCTCAGTGCTCTGGACTTCAGGAGCACAGACTTTGGCCTCTTCAGGGAGCTACTTGGTAGAGTACCATGGGATAAAGCCCTGGAGGGAAGCATGGTCCAAGAAAGCTGATTAATATTCAAGGATCACCTCCTCCAAGCTCAGCAGCAATGCATCCCAACAAAGAGGAAGTCAGGCAAAAATACCAGGAGGCCTGTATGGATAAATAAGGAGCTCCTGGACAAACTCAAACAGAAGAAGGAAGCCTACAGAGGGTAGAAGAAAGGACAGGTAGCCTGGGACGAATACAGAGAAATTGTCCAAGCAGCCAGGGATCAGGTTAGGAAAGCTAAAGCCCTGATAGAATTAAATCTGGCCAGGGACATCAAGGGCAACAAGAAAAGCTTCTGTAGGTACATCAGTGACAAAAGAAAGACTAAGGAAAACGTGGGCCCTCTTTGGAAGGAAGCAGGAGACCTGGTTACCCAGGACATGGAGGAGGCTGAGGTACTCAATGACTTTTTTGCCTCAGTCTTCACTAGCAAGTGCCCCAGCCACACCAAACAAGTCGCAGAAGGCAAAGGCAGGGAGTGGGACAATGAAGAACTATCCACTGTAGATGATCAGGTTCAAGACCAGCTAAGGAACCTGAAGGTACACAAGTCCATGGCACCTGATGAGATGCATCCACAGGTCCTGAGGGAACTAGCAGATGAAGCAGCTAAGCCAGTATGCATCAGTTCCCGCTGATTGGAAAAGGGGAAACATAACCCCCATTTTTCAAAAAGGAAGACCTGGGCAACTACAGGCCAGTCAGTCTCACCTCTGTGCCCAGCAAGATCATGGAGCAGATCCTCCTGGAAACTATGCTAAGGCACAAGGAAAATAAAGAGGGGGTTAGTGACAGCCAACGTGGCTTCACTAAGGGCAAATCATGCCCAAGAGATTTGGTGGCCTTCTACAGCAGAGTTACAGCATTGGTGGATATGGGAAGAGCAACTGACCTCATTTACCTGGACTTGCACACAGCATTTGACACTGTCCTGCACAACATCCTTGACTCTAAATTGAAGAGACACGGATTTGACAGATGGACCACTCGGTGGGTAAGGAATTGGCTGGATGGTCACACTGAAAAAGATTCAGTCAACGGCTCCGCTCCCAGTCCCAGAGGAGACTAGTGACGAGCGGTGTTCCTCAGGGGTCAGTATCGGGACTGATGCTGTTCAACATCTTTGTTGGTGACACAGACAGTGGGATTGAGTGCACCCTCAGCAAGTTTGCCGATGGCACTGAGCTGTGTGGTGCAGTCGACACACTGGAGGGAAGGGATGACATCTGGAGGGACCTGGACAGGCTTCAGAGGTGGGCCTGTGCAAACCTTGTGACATTCAACAAGGCCAAGTGCAAGGTCCTGCACATGGGTCAGGGCAATCCCAAGCACAGACACAGGCTGGGTGGAGAATGGATCAATAGCATCCCTGAGGAGAAGGACTTGGGGGTGGTGGTTGATGAGAGGTGTGTCCCTGCCCATGGTTGGGGGGTTGGAATGAGATGGTCTTTAAGGTCCCTTCCAACCAAACTGTTCTATGACTCTACAGTTCTGCAAAATTCCTCTTACAAATACCCTGCTTATTGCCTATTGAAGCACTAAAACATGTAATGGGGGTATCCCAAATCTGGAGGCACATTCTTTAAATTCAGTAGTCTTTTAAATACTAGGGAGAGAAGTTGCTCGACCTGGCCATGCAGCATGGAGGAAAAGTACTGTGACTATAAATACCTCAAGAGACAGCAGCAGGGAAGGAGTTTCGCTTCATGCCTCTACTTGAGTCAGTGCTGGGGAGAAACAGGGTGCAAACAGACAATGGAGAAATCTGTATGTAACAATTCCACCCTTAAATGAGATTCCTCTTAATAAAGATAGAACAACAAAGTGATTTTGCTGCTTAACACAACAGTGAAACATCTGCCCAATCCTACCATACTACAAAACAGTTTAAAAAAGGGAGGTGATTGCAGCAGCTATTAGACAGATTCCATGCAAAACAGAGACAGCAGAAATATGAGCACATGTACAGAGGAGAGGTTTCATAGAGTTACCTTCTTGAAAAAGGAAAGGATGTTTGCTTTTTGGTATGCTCACCACCTTCTAGAAACTCCATCAAAAACTGCTGAGCTAAAGACATTCAGTTTGGGCCTTAAATTATAAAATTTTTACATCCATCTGCTAGGAAGAGCTCCTGTGTTACATACAATTTTAAGCAAGTTGACTGGATAAATCCAGTAGCATTTTAAAAGTTATAATTTAATCAGCCATTGCAATTTCAAATCAGGAACTACATTAAAGCCACTGGGACACTGAATTCATTAAAAGCAGGGTTTATTTACAGAGCTGTTCTTAACAGCATATTTGTTTAATAAAATATATGTAAATTGCATGTGCTATTAATAAGCTCATTAGAACAGTTAACCCAAGCAGATTTCTAACTTAATACAGAAACTCATACCCTTCTCAGAGAACACCTCTCCTTGCCCATTCATGGGAATTTATAGGGACCAGCCTCCTCTTCTTAAGGTCAGGCTGCAAGACAGATATTCAGAAAGGTTAACAGGAATGACCGATGCTTTAACCTGCTCTATCTAGTCAGAACAATAACAACTTTGACAGAGTGCTCCACTTAGTAACAAGTCCCTTTTTAAAAACAAAATCAAACCCAGGGCCAAGTTCTTCTGTTTTCCTGGTACATCCAGTTGACCAACACTGAATGATACTGAGAGAATGGCAGAACATCACCTTAGGAAGGCTGCAATACAGTAATAAAAATCAGATTGACTACATTATCTATATACACAGAACACGCTTCCGTCTACAAAAACACCACCAACACCTCCAGGCTGGAAATGCCTGCAGGCACTAGGAACCAGGTGTCTCAATGAAGAACTAGGTTTCTCAATTACTATATTGTTATTGTGTTCACTCATTTATTTTCATATAAATATCTGTGAGACTTCCCAAGTATTCCTGAAGTGAATTAACAATAGTCTTACTATATCCCCTTTCCCTTTCCAGCCTAGGGGAGATGCAAAGTGATAATGTGTTGTAGTTACATATGCACATGCATGCACCCACACAGAGCAATGGAGAGCTAGAAGATGAGGTTTTGCACTAGTTGCAGAGAAAGACATGTCTTTCTCCTATAACAGCTGAAGATTCATAGCCTTCCATCTCTTTTGCCAGTAGTTCCTCTATCTGCTGTCTCTATACAGAAGTAGGACAACTCAAAAACCATCCCAATTCCTGAGACTTAATCTCTTATAACAATACTTCAGTAAGTAATGCCTATCCTTTCTCCAAGCTTCCGAAATTCACAAATGCTCCAATAATTCACTCCATGCAACACAAGACATTTAAATGACACCTACATCTGACCTGGTAATACAAAGTCAGAGACAAAAAGGCATTTACAGAATACAATTCACTCATCTTCGGAGATTTTTTAGACATCTACCTTGATATAAGCTGTGCCTCCAGAAACACCCATTTTTCTCTACCAATTGTAAACAAGAGTTTAGACAACCTGCTCAGATGCAGGTGTTTAAAGATATTAAGTTGAACCCCCTTAAATTCAGCTTTACAGAGCACTTCTTCAGAGACAAACAGTAGTTGACGCAAAGATACAAAATTAATAAATTATTACCTGGTACCAGAAGCACACCTGCAAATAACATTAAGAAGTCCCACACTAAATTCTAAACTCAATTCACTTGTCACAGTTGCACAGTTTTTGGGCTCAGCTCAGAGTCAAAGACAAGGCTAACCCTTTGCTGTCCTACACATGCAATTTTCTTGCATTTCCCATGAACAAGTCAAGTCTCCACTTCTCATTTTCGGGTCCTCCTCCAATTGAATTTGGTCTGAGGATCACACACAGATCACTGCTTCAATATCTGTTCTCATAGTGCAGGCTTGAAAAACCAACAGACCTTTCTTTTCCGAGAGCACATCTCATGAACGATTCATTTCTGGCCATTCCGTATCAGGTCACACACAACACACACACACACCCCCACTGTGTTACATTAGAACAGACAAAAAGGGAAGCAAGCTCCGTAGTCTAAATGGCTTTCACAGTCTCAGAAGGAAGAGGGACAATTGGGAGATGAGGGAGGAAGCAGCAACCTCTGCAACCATCATATGCAGACAGTCACAACCAACTAATGATGAAAGTTAACATTTTGCTTTTACAAACATCTAGGAGGAACTGAACGATGCTGATACTGTGCACTGACTTAACAGACAATTAAATTCCTTTATAATGTCAGAAAACAGCAAGAGGAAGCAGGATTTTTCACTTCAGCCTTCCTACCATTACCATTTGTATTGCTCAGGTTCTGGTTTGTGCTGGGGATACTTACAATACTTCACTTGGAGAAACTACTGTCCCTTAGAAAGAATTCTCAAATAATCATTTTGCTACCTCATGGGTTCAAGGTTCTAAAAACGTGTTACCCTGAGGAAAACAGAAGTGAAGGATGACTTGCTGTAGTACTACCAAACACTGCAAAGGAGCACCTTTGCTCGAGTTTGATGTACTTCAGAGAACAAAACAGAACAATATACAGCATCATCCTGCAACACCAGCAAGCAGTAGTCTTTGCCAGGGACTTGGGAACACCCGACATGTTTAATCAAATGTTTTCTGCGTATTAATGCCCAATAGAAGCTCTTTGCATCCTCCAAGTGGAGTCAAAGCTCCCAAGGCTCCAGAGAATCCCCATGGATTCCCACATTCCATCAGACACTTCCTGGTGACAAGAACATTCCTCCAACACCTGCACACCTTATAGCCTTGTAGCTTTCTCCTTTGCCCTACATGCACAGGCTCAGAAAAGATAAAACTTTGTCAAAGCATCTAGATTGCTCCTCTTTTTTCTCTTATTTTACTTCATCTGTCCATTAAGAACAGACCAGTTGCCCCCATCATACTTTAAGACAGGAAATAGGTCTGATCCAACAGACTAGATGCAGGCTTTCAAGCGTGGTGAATATTTGGGTCTGCAGGTTTATTTTAGCACCAGAAGACCCACTACCACTTCTAAGAATGTATCAACACAGAAACCCATGGAAAAGGTACAGAATTGGGAAGGAGTGGTCAGCCTCATGTTTACTAGGATTGTTATGGGACACAACACTCATTCCCTTATGCCGCTTGCCCTTTTTAAGTCTGAGCTGACTGCACAATAAACACCAGGTCCACATTTCATGCCTTATTTTAGGTATACAACAACTCTGTGGGTGCATAAACATCAAGAAACTAAACAGTTCATGAAAGACGCTGCAGCTAGGCTAGAAGAGTTACTAAACCCCTTTTAGTCAAAGAAACTGTCTTTGCCTTGGAACCAAACAGCTTTGATTTTCCAAAAGGCTTTTCATCAGGAAGGTCTATGGCACACAATAATTGCCTATATTCTCAAAAGCAGTGAGACAGATGACCAGCTGCATACCTATCCTCCTCCTGGCCTAGCTCCCAAGCACTCTGGCATTTCCCACTGTTGCCTACACAAATTAGAGAGAAGACAAAGGCAAACTGCATTAAGGTTTCTGCCAGTTGGATAGCACTTTGGGTTTTAAGGACCACAGCCTAGGACTCAGTTACAACAGTTACTGTTTACAACATGCTACAAATACCCTGTTAGGAAACATAACAGCTCTCTAACTGCAGAGCTGCTCTGTACCGTGAAATATGTCAACAGGGTTTGCCAGGGTACAGCAATGTTAAGTATTCTGCATGTCCTTGAAATTCAAATGTTCATGCTACCAAGTCTGAGTAGCCTCTCACATACACTCCCTGGATAGAAAAATGAAGGTGACTAGATTAATTTCTAACTTCTTTTTTTAATTTCAAATCAAAATAGTATGTTCACTGTTCTGCATCATTATCTTCTGTCCTTATAACACAGGACGTGAAAATCCAGAAGCAAATAAGAGCAGCTTCTTTTCAGTGATGTGATGGGACTAAAACCAATTTACCTTCTCCAAGTTACCTGTTACCTTCTGAAGCCTCATTCAGAAAAACACTTGCTTCTTTTTGAGGGAAGAACACTTACAGTAACAAGCAGCTGCTGACTCAATTGCGCTATTACAGCTGCTCCCATTTTCACAAGAGACTATACTACTTGAAGTGTTCCTTTGCCAAGCGGAGTCTTTACTGACATCATGCAGGTACAGTGCAATTTGTTTCAAATAAAGGAGATCAAGAGAGAACAAAAGTAAAGCTTCCAGGAAAGAGCACAGCATGGTTGGGTTTCCCCTCTGTGGCAAAATGCAGCAACTTCAAGAACAAAATGGCACCAGAAAACATCTTAAAAACCACAAAGGTATAGGAGAGGGGGAGGAAAAAAGAAAAAGGAAAAAACCTAAAAAGGCCAGCAGTTCTACAGCTGTACTTGTCACCCAAACAGTTACAAAGAATAAGGGACTACCTACAAAGAAAAAGAAGCGCAACAAGGAACATATGGTGCAAAGGAAAGACTATGAAGTAAATTTCTCCTAGATATTTCTTCAAAGAACACAGCAAATTCAGGAACAGATTCCATAGCAATTGTGCAATGTAACCCAGAAGAGCCAAGTGTTGTTCAGAGATATTTATGATGCTTTACACAGGGAGGCTATTATCCTTTGGAATGGACTACAGAAGAATCGTTTTGCTGCTTCACAGGTCCAAGGCTCTAAAAATCTGTGTTACACTAAGGAGAGTAAAAGTGAAGTATGCAGAAGTGATCAAAGGAGAACAGGCTAGTTTTATAGCCTGCAGGGGGAAAAAACTGATCATATATTCTTCCTATGACAAACAACTGAGAAAGTAATTGAGAGCCTAGCAGAAACCAGTGTTGTTACCTCAGCGTTATTGATTTTAGGTAGACATCTTAATCTAACACATGATAAAACTTTGGTCACTGCAGCAATATATAGCTTTCAAGGAAAAATGATATTTATAAAGGTAGTTTATGGTTCAGTTAGAGATTCTTATGAAGTCAAGCCCAAGCTATAAATGAATGAAAAGAAAGGGACTTCTTAAAAACAAAATGGATAGAAAGTTTGATTAAAGAGTGAAAATATGATTCAAGTATACTAAAGCAGAAGGATCTTCTGATCTCCAAACACTAAAAGGAAGCAGTAAAACCATAACTTTAAAATGCCATACTAAGAAAGCCTCTTATTCTTATCAAAGGGATGACCAGCACTGAAAAATTTACAGTTCACCTGTTAGGCGTTCTTTAAAAGAAAAAAACCAAAAGCCTCTTACTAAATTGAATAGAAATGTTCCAATTATTTATATTAAAAGGAGCTAAGGTTATTTAAGATTATATATAGATAACAAAACAAAGCCAGAACAGGATAAGAAGATAAAAGTCTATATAGCCCTTTGTTAATGTTTACACTCAAAGACATATAACTGTAAAGAAATAAAAACTATTAATACTAAAGAGCAAAAGTATATAAAATTGTAACAGTTACCTTAAGAACATACATAGAGAAAAAAAATCAGTTCAGTTCATGGCAATTACTAAGAGTACATCTTCAATTAAAAACAAAAAAGTGGGGAAATAGAGGGAGCATTGCACACAATTAAAAAAAAATTTTCCTACCTTGCCTTTGTTTCCTCCTACAAGCAATCTGCCCTCTCTAAGGTCAGACTCTACACCTCTCACCTACCTCTCTTTCATAGGAGTATCTGAGCCCTCGCCCCCCTATGCCTTTTCAGCCTGAGGGGGCTAATGAACCGCACATGGAGCTTCAGGTGATGACACTAATTGGGCTCTCTCTCCAGCAGATGTATTTTACCTGCTAAATCCAGTACCACCTTCTTCACATCTGCATCATATTAGCAAACTATAGTTGACTAATGTAATATAGATAGTCCTTTCTCTATTCTTCCCAACTGACAAACAGTCTAGTAGGAATTCTTGATTTTAAGTCCCAAAGTGAATAGCCTGGCATGGTTTTCACGTCCTTGTGACAAATTCTTACTCGTGAAGTGACAATCTGACCTAGAGCTCTCTAGGAATCAGATCTAGTGAGGTAATCTTTCATCATTCTTTAATATGCTTGGGGCTGACGATCTAAGAACACCCCGGTCCTACACCTCTCCTGCTGTCATGCTGCTGCTGCTTTTGTGCACTGGAAACTCTAGGACAAATGCCATTAAGGGAAGAAAAACCCACTGGGCTCCCAAAACTAGCCTTCATTTTCGGCACCTGTTCACACAGCTAGTATGAAACAAATCCAGTCTGCTGGCCTTTGACACAGATTTCTTCAAATGTCAAAAAAAAGCAGCAAAAGAAAATGGCATGGGAGAGCCTGGTTAATGAGGTGTCACAGCTCTGGTTGATTTATTCACCATTTCTTTCATTTTATTATGTGTACCAGAGTGATAAGCAGCAAAATTTCTCACGTCTTGTTTATGCACTATACAGTTTAAGGCTTAAGTGGAGCAGCATCTTGAGACTTACAGCAGGCTTTGTAAGCAAGGCAGAATGCTCAACTCAAGTTGTGCCTATTTCCATCACATGGGGACCACTTGCAGGAGCAAATTAATACCAAGCTTTATTCCTCAGTAGCAAGCACCCATTACACCAGTGTCCACACAGTGGTTCCAAGTGTGAGGCTGGGCCACAACCTGGAAGGATATCATTCAGAACTGTCTGTCACCTGTTTTGAGAAATCCAACGTGCCTCTAAACCACATCCTTCGATGACAAACTCTCTTTGTCGGAAGAACTGCTTCTATCATTGGACCTGTCAAACTGAGCCACTGAACGAGCTATTTCACTGGGTCTCCCCCAGTTAAGCTCAGTTTGAGTTTTACAGTCCTTGATACTTGTGGGATATTTTCATAGAAGCCATTAACTTACTTTGCACTGGGAATTATGCTGCTTGGCAGGTGCTATCTCTCCTCACGATACCTGTGTGTCCGAAGTTGAACCTAGTCTTGTAATGAGATGGCAAAAAGTAGTCATATATATTCAAAATGTTGGCCTGTAAGCCAGTAAGGCCTGAAAATATTTACCAATACGTCAAAATGCTTCTAGCTGAAAACCGTTTCTAAACCATTTGCTGTTTGCAAGTTTAATGGCTTAAGGCTTATGGGCTCATGAATCACCAGCTTTCTTAGCAGCAGCATTTGAAATGTTGATACCTTAGCCTTGAAATAGATGTGAAGGTACCACAGCCTTTACAAGCTGTTATCGAAAGACATACTTTAAAAGCTCCCACAGAAGACTGAATGTGATAGAAGTAGCTGAGCAGGATGAAAGTAACCGAACCAACTTAGTTAAAGTCATTGTTCATGTCTGCGTTCCATTTTAGTGATTACCCTCCAGTTGGACAATGAATCATATTAAAGGAAGCTTTGCTGCTTACAGTTTGTCTGATAAAAAATCCAGATGACTTTAGAAGCAATGATGAGTATTTGGGAAACTATTAGTCTTATTTCAAATTACTGAATTCAACTATCGGAAGAAAATTTTGGAGAGCAATTCCATTTATCACAGATTAAAAAAAAAGATTGTATCATTCTTACAGTCCCAAGATTTTCAGTTGAGAAGATGTATGAACATTCGTGGCAAAAAAATTGCTACAACAGATGCATGTGGAATGAGTATCTCTAAGGTCAAGGAGGTTGTGCCAGTAAATGGCACACACTGCATTACAGAACTGCAAAATGAAATGTTAAGTGTACACTACATTAGAGAGATAACAGGGATGGAACGGACAAATACAATAGCAAAACCAACTGGAAGGAAAAAGAAATATCAATTGTGAATAAAATAATAATAATTTCATACTTAGTTCTCTAAAATATGCCACCATCAATTGATTTATCCAGGTCTTGCAAGGAGATACACACTTTGCAGTGTAAAATTATAAAATATATACATGTTTTGTCTACAACACCTAAGAGACAGATGAATGAACACATAAATATGGTAAATAATTTCTGTTTCAGTTTTAACCAAAAAGATTATGAAAACCCATTAAAATAAAATAAAATAAAATAAATAAATACAATAGAATGCTTATGGGTTTGTTTATCTGTGAATAGCCTAAAAGGTATGGGAATTCATGGCTTCCTGATTTTTCTGAGTAACTGGCCCCATCTATACATGCATTCAGCCACCATGTCGATGCACACAACTTGCAGATCTGCCTCTTCACTCCTATCTCCTTGCAGCCAGATTAAAATCCCAATCTGTTTCAAACACCTCTCTGAGAATAGCTAAGATCAGGTCAGCCTCAGCTCTCCAACCTTTCTCCTCTATCAATATAGATAAAAACGACCATTTTGCCTATCACTCAACTCATAACTCTTCATTTTCTCAACTCTAATTTCTCTCCAGGCTCTCACATTCAACCACAAAAAAAAAAAATCAGAAAATTTTTTATGTATTTCCAAGGTTATTTCTGTATGTTCATCTTCACAACTAGAAACTTTTGTCCAAACACTCATCACCGTGATTACTGCAACTGCTTTCCCCAGCTCTGATCTCATTCAAGCCCCATTCATCCACAATGCCATCTCAATCAGCATTTTCAGCAATTAGTCTGACCACGTGAAATGCATGAATACATTCTTCTTTGGTTCCTCCTTGTATTTGGGCTTTTACTTATTTCTGCACTCATATTTGAGGTAAACTCCTTGTAAACAGATCCAAACCTCACTTTCCATCCTCCTGAATTCTCCTTAAAACTTACCTGCTCTGATTTCTCCTGAGAAACTTGACAATTAGACTACTGCCAAGCACAACGATCAATACAATCCAACTCCTTCTTACGCTTCCTGCCCATGACCATTTTTTACATCCATATTGTAAGTTTTGGGGGGCAAAGACCACTGTCTCCTTTCAGCTGTACATAAGCTCTATACACATTTCTACTTTACTCACTGAACTAAATACATGTAGTATTTACACTTGCTTCTCAATACTTTATGCAAATGCTGCCATGTTTTAGAGGAATGTGTGACTGCTATCCTCATTGTAAACAGAGGAGAACAATCTGTGGATAACCAAGATTTGAAGAGAGCACCAATTAAATTGTGCTTGGAGCCACACCAGCAACATTGCAGCCTGAGCGAAGCAGATACAACATGCAACTCCGCTGAATTCTTTCTAATGTCATAGGCCAATATAGCTTCAACAAATGTATAGGGGATATTTCCAGTGAGTTGTGCTGTTCAAACATGCCTATAGGCACTTCCTTCAGGGTGTCTTTGGTGTACAATGATTTTCCACCACCGAATAAATATGATTTTCAAAAGAGTCATCTATACTCTGGTATATATACCCATCTATACCTGGTCTAGTAAAACCATTCTAGCTGCCACTAGGGTTTAGTACACCTGTTGCCAATGGGTCTAGTAAAACTATGTCAGCAGCAAATATGGTTTAGTGCATATGTTGCAGGTTGGCTTTCAGTCATGGTGTGGACAACTTCTGGCTGTCCACACTGGACAGTGGCTGAGCCACCCACAGATTTTACTTCTTTATAGTGCAGCAGTAAGAGAATCAAGGTGGTTATGTATTCCTCTTTACCACCACCTTGGAGCAGACTACAGAATACCACTAATATCCTGGAAGGTACATCCTGCCAGAACACATGGCTGAGCTCAGGTAGCTGAGTTCCATGAACACATGGAAGAGTGAAGAGGGGAAGAAAACAAAAACAAAAATGAGGACAGTGGAAGGGAACAGCTTATTAAACTCAAGGCAAGTCATTTAGCATTTTACACTGGTGCCTCAGTTCCTAGGCACTACTGGTCTATCTAAAAATAGCTGCAGATGAAAGGCAGAAACCCAGAAGTGAGATGACAGCCTTATCAGTAGGCTAACACTTTGCCAGTCTCATTTCTACAATAAGTCTACACAGCCAGATACACCAAGGTGGATGGTGTGCGACATTCCCACATAAAAAAACACTCCTGGAAGGAAGGTTTCAGTAGGAGAACAGACTATTGCAGATAGCAATTACCCAGCGACTGTGAAGCTGTGGATAGATTATCAATATGAATAAAGTGAAGATTTGTACACCTTGAGGCCAACCACTGACTGGCCAGTCGGAATCCTGTCTGTCTTAGGTCTCACAAAAGCATGTTCTGGCTCCAGTCTGAAGATGCTGCCAAAACCCACCTATCCTTTCAGGAATGCAGCTCCATGGAAAACGCACTTTCAGGCACAGCAAATATGCCTCCTGACTACAAGACTGGGAAAAATCCTGATCTCCTGTGAAATCTGTGCAACTGGATTGACCTTACAGATATAGGGAGCAGTGGGGTTTGTATCTAAGCCCACTTCACACACAGTTTTTATCTCTAGGTAGCCTTCACCTTAATCAGCACAACTAGTAGGCAGAAATCTACCAAAATGTTTAAATGCTCAAGTAAGCACAGGACACTGCAAGCATGTGTCTGATTAATCAAAGTTTCCTGTTCAGTAATATATCACAGAGCTATGTAAAATAAAAACTGCAATGGCTTAGAGAAAATCAGCTGACTCCTTTCTATAGTTGGAAGACTTTATCTCTTTTGCCAGTCTAAGAAAGTGTTTTCTCTTGAATTAGGTATCTGTAAATCAACTTCCTTATCTAAAGGAAACAATACATGGCCCAATATACTGACATAGTAAAACACCTTCTGACACTGCCACCTCAGGCAAGATATTACTGCATAAGAATTTGGGGGGGGGGGGGGGG
>NW_009621370.1:241-1706 GCF_000690535.1 Cariama cristata | reverse complement strand
TGAGCTTCAGACACATGTTTAAGTATGTCAGCAGTTCTGTTCACTAATTCTCTTGGAGATTTCAGAAACTTGAAGTTTCCAGAGAGCTTCAAGTGAGGCAGTTCGTCGAGTTGAGAGTCGAGAGGCCAACACAACGTTAGAAGCTTACAAATTCAGAGTGTTTCATGAAAAAGGCAGGGTATCCCGCAGCTACCCTCTCCCTCCTGCTGCAGTTGTAGAGAACAATCACTAGATGGAGCTGCACAGTCACGAATCTGATTTATGACCGCTCGAAGACTTTGTGGCCTCCTACAGTTCTGTTTGGCCTAAAACTGACAGATTCCAGCGCTTCCTGATAAATCATCTTCTGAAAGATGGGATGAAATGCTTTCATTTACAAAAGCAAAATGTAGACAGAGAAAGTGATGAGATAATGAATGGGAAAAAAAAAACCACAACAAGAAGAAACCACTCACCGCTTTCAAAATTAAATGTATTTTAAAAGTGAACTGAAAGACATTTTATCTGCCAAGACAGATCACATCTTGTTTTGTTCTGCAAGTCAGAAAGCACAGCAGACTCCTTAGTGCTTGACATGATTAGCTGCTGCAAAAGAAATTCAAAAGCTCTGAGCTCTACTCTTTATAACTAAGTTTTAGCACATGCTAAAAATACAGTGATAGACAAACTCATTTCCCATGAACGCCCTGGTGATATACTTAATCCTGCACTTAAGATGTGCTTAAAAAGGAATCTTTTTCTTCTAACTGCATTGACACTAGACAGTTTTGCACAGGAACACAGTTGAAAAGTTGCCATCCTAACCTACTGGCTTTCTAGAGATTAACAACGTGCCAAAAGGGAATTTTTACCTGCTTTCACCCTGCATCTGTTGAGGCCAAGTTGCAACCCACTCCATGCCTGTGTATTCCTGGTCCTTCTGCAACATTGCTAATCCATCTCCTATGGAACGACAAAATGATAGACCTTCACATCTTGCTTAGGTTTTGCAAAATGCAGATATTGCCAACATTTCACAAAATGAAAACCAAATCCCCAGTCCATCTCCAAAAGGCACTGCAGGGTCCTTTCAGCACATATCTATGTAATGAAACAAAAGCACAGAAAAGTTTTTTTAGCCCGATTCTAAGAAAAGAAGATGGCACAGTCACTGCTAGTTTATATATCAATTCCCTCAGCGACAGCTCAGGTCAGGGAGGAGATCCCTGAACATCCAGGCTATCAAACAGTGGCAAGGGCACTGGGAGGTGCTGCAGAATGGGGCTGAAACGGCGGCAGAGGAAACCGGCCCACAGTCCGCCTCTCGTGGAGGGTCTTCCTTGACCCCTTTCATCTATAAACTTGCAGTTGTTTTGGTCATAGGACTGAAGTCCCACAATCTTACATGCTTTTTGATAAGGAATCTGCTCACTTCGGCTGCAAAAAGCATCCGTGCTAGGGAAAGGAGAGAGCACAGTTCCTGAGC
>NW_009621370.1:0-210 GCF_000690535.1 Cariama cristata | reverse complement strand
TCATGAGGACATTCCTGCGGAAAGCTCCTCCATCAGAGCCCGCTGCCAGCCCACACCACGCTCGGGTGTGCTTTAAAGCGAAGACCACCGCGGAAGCACACCAGAACCGGCCTCTGAGGAGGTGGCGGCACAAAGCCCAGGTGCTGCTGTTGTCACTTTACGGACGGCTACAGAGCATGTCACTCGAGAGGAAGGCGCGCATCTCCCGCC
>NW_009621369.1:14886-20704 GCF_000690535.1 Cariama cristata | reverse complement strand
GCAGATCCAGGACACGCCGGGGTGCGTCCAGGTACGGAGATGCTTCGCACCGATCGGTTCTCCTCTGCTGCCGAAAGGCTTAGCCTTTGAGCCCCAGCTTCCCACCAGGCCAGACCTAGTGTCCTAAGACAGAGCTCAGGCTTCCCTCTGGACCCGTGTAACGGTGCTGTCTAGGATAAGGCTTTACGCTTTCACGGCCCGGTGCCAAATCTGTGCTCTCTGTCGTGGCGCAGGCAGACTGCGTGCAGGTGCTGGACTCCCTGTCCAGGAGCGTCAGGTGGGCAGAGGGCTTCCTCCTGGTCTACTCCATCACCGACCACAGCAGCTACCAGTCGGTCCGACCTCTCTACCAGCACGTACGCAAGGTCCACCCCGATGCCAGGACTCCCGTCGTTATCGTGGGGAACAAAGCAGACCTCCTCCACGCCAGGCAAGTACAGGCCAAAGAGGGACTACAGCTCGCAAATGAACTGGGCAGCCTGTTCTTGGAAATCTCCACGAGTGACGACTCCCAAGGCGTCTGTGACGTTTTCCAGTATCTCTGCAAGGAGGTCAGCAAACTACAGCACGCCGGCAGCACGGACAGGAGGCGGTCGTCCGTCATCCCGCGGCCCAAATCTCCCAACATGCAAGATCTAAAGAGACGTTTCAAACAGGCTTTATCTTCCAAAGTCAAATAAAGCCCGCCGATGAGATCCTGTGTGACTCAATAGACTTTATTTTTGTAAACTAGTCAATAAAAATCTTTATTTTTGTACTAATGCTAGCAGTATGGAAGTAAGTATGTTGAAGCTTGCAATTTCCTTACCGTTCTCTCTTGTTTGACTGGTTATTTTTAGCCAAAAAAAAAAAAAAAAAAAGCTGCATAGCAACTAAATAGCGATAGTTGGAGAAGGGGATTTTTGCCAGGAGGTTTTGATTCCATTTCTGTTTTGGGCTGGGGTTTGCTCTGTTACGCTGCTCAGGTGACTTTTCTGGGGCCTCAGTTTCCCGTTTGTGAAATGGGGGTGATGGTGGTGTAACACTCACCTGCCTTTATAAAACACTCGGAAAGCCTTTGATGGAAAGCTCTCTGTGGAGAGGAAAAAACCCAGAAGCTCTATTAAATGTGAAAATATAAAACTGTAAGAATTCTGATTATAATAGGGTCGCTTTCCTCCCTCAAAACTGCTCTTTTGCTCGCACCTGTAGTCACCTGAATGATGGTAAGCTGTCAGGAATGAGTTCCAATTTCTGATGTGCTTTAGGGATCTGTCCCGCTGAATTAATCTTTTGAGCCCCAAGCGTTTAAGAGGAGGGTTGAGTTTCTCCTACAGATTACCGTGGGACAAAGTGCTGAGCAATCCGCAGCAGAGGAGTGCGTGGGATGGCTGTTGCGTTCTCCGGAGATGGGTGATCGGAAGGACTGATGCGTAGGTTCCCTGAACAGAAAATAGCTACATTTAAAAGGAATCACATCTTTATCTTCCCCAGGGCCGTTTTGTAACCATTGGAAACAGGTAGGCTCTTGTTTCACATAAGCTCTAAACTCTACTAGAATGATTTTTATTAACTGTTTGCTGGGTGTCTGAGCATGGGATGTGGGTTTTGCACTTCAAATATGCCTCTGAAGCCCGTGCACGTTATTGGTAAAAAATAAAGCTTTGCTCCGTGATGAGTAGAAAGCGTGGAAGTGGAGAAATCTGTACAGGGGGAAACTTGCTGCCCCCACTCAAGCACAACTCCGGTAAGATTTTCTCTCCAAAGGCCGTTTTCTTCCTTCCTTTTGTTAGGAAAGGGGGGTAGGTGCTGCGAGAGTCCCTGTGCGGCAGGTCGCTGTCGTTCCTGACCCCGGGGACTCGAAGCTTTCTGGGCCACCTCTGCTCCCCGTCTGGAGACCAAAACCTTCCCGGCGGGGATCGCCGAGGGCAGGGTGACCGAGCGCCTTGAGGACGATGCTCTGCGGGGAAGCCTCAGAGACCCCGGCTACCGCGGGGTAGGGGTGTGGGGTGCCGGCAGCGCTATTCCCCGTCCAGGGCCACGAGCCCGGTGCACCAGTCCCGGCACGTTACTGGTGTGGGTCCTCGCTGAAGGTGCTGTGCTGCCCCACCAAAGGGAACGGGAGAGCCCAGGGACGGCAGCTCCAGACCTGCAGGAACCGACTGAAACCGGGACTGCAAAGCAGGTCCGAAGCTTTTGAGTTCATTCACGGAAGGGCAAAAGCGTGGCGACAGCCTGGACAAATCAAAGTACTGCTTATAACCCATTCTAAATATTTCTTTGCTGTGAGAGTTGCTCTGGGCTGGGGGCTCGAGGGGAGCAGGGGGAAACGGGAAATTGGAAGGGGAGCTGAAAAATCACAAGTGGGATATTTATGCAGCATTTCACTGTCCTGAAATCAGGGATAACAAATTGTTTCCAAGAGAAATTACCGCTGTGATACGGTTTTTAAAGTGTAGCTTTTGTCTTTGGAAAAGACGAAGCTGGATTTCCTACCGATGTATCCAGTACAGAGTTTCGCTAAGGGAATTGCTGAAGGTGTCCAGCTCATACATGGGCACGAACTACTCTGAAAGGGCAGGTAGCGGGTCCCGGACCTCTCCCCATCTCACCGTGGTCCTCAAAGGCCAAGGGAAAAGCATCAGGCACCGACCTCGGATGCTGCCCCTGGCGAAGCAGGAGCTCGGGGCCCGGCTGCGGCACGGGGGGAAGAGTTTGGGCAGGAGCCGGCGGGCACACGAGGGGGAGGGATGGGCAGGAGCAGGAGGGTGAATGCAGTCATTTGCCCCATCTCTGCTCTGGGGAGAACCTAAAGAGATGCCCCCCCTTACGTAGGCACCCACGTTCAGGTGGAGGTGCAAACCCTCCCGTCCCCTCCCCGCGCTTCCCACGCTGTTGGGCTGGTTCGGCCGCGTGTCGGGAGCAGGATGAGGCCCCTCGGGGATGTGATGGGGAATGTCGCTGGCTAAAGCATGCCCGTGGCGGCGAGGAAGGGCCGCTCTGACCGGCCGCCAGTCTAAGCCGGCTCCAGTCCAAGAGCTGGGGCACACTGGGTAACGTTTTTGGGTACAGGTACACAAATTAGGCATTTAAGCTGTTTGTCAGGACTTGCCCCGGCTGGCACAGATTTACCTTCACCCAGAAGTTTTCAGCCCGTGTGACCCCGAGCTGATGGGCACAGCCCAGGAGGAGCCTGCTGGCCCCCAGCTCATTTTGCCCCGGCATTTTCGTTGGTCCTGGGTGAGCGGACAAAGAGGGGCACAGTGGGACAGGGAGGGAAAAGCATCCCTCAAGTGCTAGCAGAGGAGCTCCAGAGCCTTGTTTGTCTTGAGCCATGGGCACTCAGGCCCTCCCTACTGGATATTTGCCATCACCCATCTCTAAGCCCTTCACCCGGAGGCCAGGGTGGCTTCAGGAGGGTGAGTGGGGCATGGCCTGGCCTTTCTCCTTGATCAGAGGAAAATACGCGTCTGCCTCCTTCCTCCCACCACCTCCGCTATGAAACGCAATCACAGCAATGTCCCGACAAGACGGGTAAGTGGGTTTTCAGAAGCAGGGAGGTGTGTGGCATCACGCGCTGTTATGGCTTCTACTACATCAGCATCTCCCCCCTCCTGGGCTGTTTTCAACCATGTTGGGCTGAAATCATCCAGTGATGCTTTAAGGCTTCATGAAGTATAAAACAGCGGCTGCCATCAGCCTGTTCTGTGCGCTTCGGTTCAGGAGCTGCAGATCCCCAGCCGGAGATAGGGATGTTTTCTTCCAAAGGCTTTAGGGATGTGCCCTCGCCTTCTGCCCTACTCCAGCAGCCTGCACCCCGGCTGCTTCCTCGCTGCCTCTCGGCACAGGGACTTGGCTATTGGCACACGCGATGGTCAGTGCCGCAGGTCCATGCTGGGTTTCCATTTGGGTTTGTTCGGATGAAGGTCCGTGGACAAGATGGACCGTGGACAAGAAGGACCGTGGGCAAGAGCTGGGTTCCAGCTTCAGACAGGGAGCAAAGTGGTCAAGGCTTGGACGGATGGACGACTAGAAACAAACCTGCAGCCCATGCCTGGACCTCCTGTAAAATAATTTGAGTCCTGGGGGACTTCAATAGCTTTTGGTGAAGCTGCTGTTTATTTAGGAAGGTCTGAATAGGTTGGGAATAAGTTGGGGAAAGTTGACCTTTTGCGGCGGTTATCGCACTTGGCACGTGACCGCTGGTGATTCCCAGCAGTAAGACCGCAGGATCTCTTCAGCGGCTCCTAAAGCCGGGATCCAACGCCAGTTGTCCTTCTAGGAGCAGTGTCTCCGGGGGTGATCGCTGCACCGAGGTACCCGCAGTCCTCCGAAGAGCTGTCTGCCCAAGGTACCTTCAGTGTGACGTCCCTGAAAAGCTTATCACGAGTTAGAGCACAGCTCACAAAGCAGCAGCTCCGCTTGGATTTTGGGTAATTAGAGACAACTCAGACTTCCAGAAAACCCCACTGATTCTCAGACTTGCTCTTCCGCCGCTCTCCTCTTTCCAACTATCTAAAAAGAAGGAGAAAGCAATGCCTTTTTATTGAAAATGGTTTTGAGATAATTGGTTTATGAAGTTTTCTTGCTACATTCATTGCTTGATGCTCTTGACCGAAAGAAGTACAAACACATGTTGTGAGTTGTTATGCCAGTGAATATTGTGGAGCATAACCAGTTACGCACTATCTTCCCACACTACCGAAAGAAAAAACAAGATATAGAAATTGAGCATCCATTTCACTGGCCTATGATACTTAATTTACAACTGAAAAGCTATACAGTCGAGTTTGCATAGTGATTATAGAGCTCCACGGACGTTACAGCTGCTGTTTTCAAAGATGCCCTTGGTTGTTTACTATCCATGTTTTCTCTTCTTGACTGAAAATAACCATCCATAGGAGAAATCCTCACCCGGAGGCCCTCCCGGTGGGAGCTGCTCTGTGTGTAGGCGACTGCTTTAGCCCCTGCCTCGTCCTTTGGGCTTTGCTGGATAAGTGCTTGGGCGAAGGCGTCTGCCCATGCGGGGGTCACAGTTCAGCAAACTGTATTTTGCTCTCGGTCTGTGCACATTACTGCCATTAAAATGTATCTCTCCAGGAAATTGCACAAGGTTATTTGTCAACCTGCATTACTGGGAAGCGGTAATTAATTCTGAAAGCTGGAATATTTCTCTTCTAAGGTATTTGGCTCTTTCCCCATTACTAAAAACATCCTCTTCTTGGGTTTCAAATGGTCCTTGTAAACATTTCGTAGTAATTTCCCCCCACACACCCCGGGATGGTAAGCCAATATCAGCAAGTACTGTTTCTGGGAGCAGCCCTGAGCAGAGGGGACCAAACTCTCCCCCGGCTGGGGCAGGGAGGTGAATTCCAAACTCGGCTCCTGCGGCCGATGCTTCCTTCCCCTCCCGCAAATGCATCCCGGCGCAGGCAGAGCGATGCGCCTGTCCTCTGGGGCTCACAGCCCTGACCCCTTCCAGGAGCCTTTAAGAACACGGTTTGATCCGGGCCGCGCTCAGCAAGCAGACTTCCCACTGATACCGTTTCTTTTGATATTAAGAAGTCCGAAGGTCTCTTTCACCCTAGGAGGTGGAACTGGCCGAAGCCCGAGGAGTGCAGAGATCGTGGAGAAATCACAGCGACAGCAGCGTGGTGTTGGCAGCCCCTTGGGATCTGAAGCAGCTAAGGAGGTGTTGCCCATCTGTAACGCAACAGCAGGCAATAAATATGGATGCAATTAGGCTGATTTGGGTGAAAATAGATCACAGAATCACAGAACCACAGACAGGTTGGGGTTGGCAGGGCCCCCTGGAGACCACCCAGTCCAACCCCCTGAC
>NW_009621369.1:13786-14557 GCF_000690535.1 Cariama cristata | reverse complement strand
CCAGTGAGATGCTCCTGTCCCCTTATCACCTTCGTTGCCCTCCGCTGGGCTCGCTCCAGTCGTTCCTTGTCTTTCCTGAACTGGGGAGCCCAGTGGTGGTGGCACTCAGCTGCTGGGAAGGGCAAGGCCTGGCTGTCACCCCACCATGCCCAGCGCCGGTGATGGGGACAGTCAGCCCTGGGTCCTGCCCACCTGAATTCAGTCGTCTCGGCAGCTTCTGAGCAAAGCTTCCTCTGCAGCCCATGAAGAGAAGGAGGCACATCTCACCATTTTGCTCCTCCACAGGGAGGACCCACCACGTGTGGAGCCCCCCATCTTGGGCAGACCCCTGGGTCTGTGCACCCCAGCGATGAGGGGGTGACTCCGCGGTCCAGATTTACGGTATTTCCTCATTCTTTATCGTCTTCGAGCAGCCACACTTCCTCCACCTGCCTCTGAACTGAGTTGGGCTTTAGACATGAGGTCACCACCCCATCAGTACAGGCAGGGGGGACATTTGAGGATTTTACATCAGCGCTGTGATTTGGTTTTTTTTTTACCCTTTCTCTCACCCCTTCATGTCTCAGAGAGCGTATAGAGGCTAAACCAGAGAGCTTTGTTTGGGTTTATTGCATCCCCCAAGGCGCCCAGTATCCCATTCAAATGGCAACGTCCCTGCCGATTAAGGGTGCTTAAAACACAGCATTGGTCAAGAGGGAATTTTTCCATCTGTCCGGGGGCTGCTGACGTATGGCCTATTAAAAGATCTCCTAAGGGACCGTTTTGTGGCTG
>NW_009621369.1:0-13755 GCF_000690535.1 Cariama cristata | reverse complement strand
GGCTGTTGCACAACAAGGCTTTGGCTGTTGTTGTTTACAACGTGCAGAAGAGCTACGGCACCCGCTCTGAGCCTGGGGGTCCCCATCCCTCGTCCCCCCAACACGGGGAAAGACGCCGTACCATGGTAAGGAGGGCCTCCAGAAAGCACCGCTGCTTCTGGAGCGAGCAGGAGCAGGTGTAATTCTGCAGGTGGGTTTGGCTCCGTTTTCCTTTAAACAGGTACCAGCAAGTGCTTTGCTATTAAAAAGGTATATAAAATGTCGTAGCTGGTGGTTTTGGTTGTTTTTGGCACAGAGCAAATGGATGCAGATGGAGCGTGACTTCTGGAGTCCCTTTAGTATTTAAATAGGAAGATACAAACCTAAGAGGGAGCCTGCGTCTCACGCGCCTATCTCCTGCCAAGGAGCCTGGCGCAGCAGAGCCCATCCAGAATTAAGGGCTACTGACAGGAGGCAGAGGTCCGTGCTAACTCAGGCCCATACCTTGAAGATAAAATAGGCATCTGATTGTTGAGGTGACTGCTAATTTTAGCTCTGGTTCTGAATAATGGAATAGCGTTATCACTCTGATGTAAAACTGTCCATATTTCGTATGCAAAATTGCCACCTCGGTAGTGAAACAGCCTACTCTGATTTTGCCTAGATACTAAAGAACAGCGTGCAATAAATATGCATGTGATTAGGCTAATTTCAGTGAACAAAGAGGTGCTGCCTAATATAGCTAAAATTCCAAGAACCGATCCATCAGATGCAGTGAATTGTTTTCCCTGGCTTTTGATTGTTTCAGGGATTTCTGAGCAAGCTTGCTTAGAAGATGTTATAGTCCATTTGCCTTTGCTAATGAGATGTTCAGCTACAAAGCTGATAAAATATAAGCAAGACCTGAAGCAGAACTGAATTATTTTAATCTGGGCAATGAGCTGTCTTGCTGCCTGCGTCGTCCCCTTGCACAGTAACGGGAAAACAGAGAGAAACTGGCATTTTGATGGGTCCACCTCCACGTAGACAGAGCAGAGAAGGAGAGGTCACTTCTGCTCCCCACCACGCTGCACAGACCCCTGCCCCGCGCTGGACAAAGGGGACTGGTAGTTACAAAAGCTTCTTCCTTACGTGGAGGTAACACAGTGGGCTCCACCTTTCACTGCTTGTGCCCTCCCTGGTCTTCAACGTCCTCCAAGTAGGGGGCTGAGCTGGGGAGGCTTCCCCTGGCAATCGACCCTAAGTCTCCGCGGTTGTGCCTATGGTGCCAGCTGAAGGAGGGCGGCTGATTAAATCCCAGTCCCAGCATCCAGCGGACTGGTCCATACCCGCTCTGCTTAAAGCTAATTGTCCCCAGATTAGCCGAGTCTACACAAAACAGCATTCAGTCCCCGGTCTCTTCTGGGCCCTCCGGGATACTCAGGTCCCTAATGATGATTTTTTCCCTGTTTTTTTTCCCCCACAGTTCAAAATATCTAAAATTATTTGAGAGATGTGTTTGAGCACGTGAGAGTGGTATTCTTATGATGCAAAACAAGCTGTGTGTTGTCTTGCACGAGGCTTGTGGAGGTGTTTTAGGGTGCAATGCCTGATAGGGTCCTGTTAAAGGTGGGGTGGGAGGAACCCAGCATCACCCTGTCGATGCTCTCTTTTGGGGACAACTTGTGGGAACGAGCTGTTCCCAGGGCAGTGCCTGGGCACTGGCTCGGAGGGAGCTGGCTGGGGCCACCCAAGGCAGGGCTGGGGAGTGAGCCGTCCGCCGGAGTGGGTGCTCAGAGGTCCACCACAGAGGTCTGCTCCATGACCCTCCTTCAGGCCCCTGAAGAGACAAACCTCTTCACTCCAGTGAAGACCAGGATTTTTCTGTAGGGCTCACCACTGACGGGGAGAGTTGGGTTCCACTGGCTTTGTCATTCCCCTTCACGTAGGTGCAGGCTGGTTTTAGATCTCACCTAAGCCACCTCTTTGCCAGACTCCCCAAACCCACGTCCCTCAGCATCTCCTTGCAGATCATGGGCTCTAGGCCACTGACCATCTTGGCAGCACTCTGGTGGACTTTATCCAGTTTCTCAATGACCTCTTGAACTGCGAGTCCCAACATGGGACAACGTTTCTGGGGCAGCCTCACCAACACTGAGTAGAAAGGGAATAATAACGACCCTCTGCCAGTCACATTGCTCCTAACGCATCTCCAGCATACGCTTTGCCTGATTCGCGTTAAATTCTCACTGAAGTCTCATAGGAAAGCCCCGGTCCTTTCCTGCATGGCTGTTGTGTAGGCAGTAGGATGCCAGCCTACACCGAAGCATAGGGTTTGCACTGCTCCTGTTGAACTCCCACGGGTTTCTGTTGACACAAGTCCCAAGTTTCTCAAGGTCCTGCTGGACCGAAGCTCTACCAGCTCTGCCAGATGGAGATGGATGTCATTGCTTCTAATCTATTGCCATCTGTACGTCTGCTGAAAGTGACCTCTGTGTCATCAGCCTGGCGACTGGTGAAAATATTGAACAATATGAGGTCCCATGTCATTCCCTGGGGTCCTCTGTTCATTACTGGCTGCCAGATGGCCCATCACAACATTGATTACTATTCTTTGACCTAATGGTCCAGCTAATTTTCAGTCCATCTAACAGTTTGTTCATCCAACTCATGTTTGCTCAAGTTTGGCATGAAAATGCTGCAGGAGACTTTCCAGTTGTCAGAGCTGTCCCTGATGACCGTGAGTTTCTGACGAGGGACAGCAGCCATGAAGTCACATCAGCACCCTCACGTGAATCCCATCTGCTCACCTGGCTCTGAATACTTACAGCTTCTCGAGGCAGACCTTCATTTGTTGGTTGTTCCCCTCCTTCCCAAATCGTGCTAGATGTGTGAGGGTGTGGGAGTAAGCTTTGCCAATGAAAATGGATGCAAAAAAGGCATTAAATGCTTTGGTCGTTCGCTTATCATCGGTCAGTGGGTTGGTTGTCTCCCCCATTCACTGGCAGACCCACGCTTTCTTCACATTTCCCTTTGCTGCTCACATATGTGTAGCATCCCTTCGTCTTTCTCTTTGTCCCCAGCCAGTCTAAGCTCCAGCTGGCCTTTGTCCTTCCTGATTTCATCCCAGAGGGAATGAACAACGCTCCATGCTCCCTTTGGTTGCTGGTCCATGATTCCAACTGTTGTTATCTCTTATTTTGCATGTCAGCTAATTAAGAAGATACCGGCTTTGGCAAACTCCTGACCTTTCTGCACCAGAGGATGGTGTGCTCCCGAGCTGTGGTGTTGATACCCCCCGGGCCATAGTTACTCTTCTCTGACCTCCCAGCCCTCCAGCTGGGCTTAGGGTAGCAGGTCACAAGCGTTCCTCCTCGGGGTCCCACCTCCAGACCGCAACCCCCCGTCTGCGGGCACCCGGGGCCCATGGCACCAGCTCAGATCCCACCTCGTTTCTGAGAACCACAGCCTTGGTGCCTTCAGGCGTTCCCACAGCTCAGATCCCTCCCTGCGGGACTTGTCGTCGTCTCTCCTCCACGTCGGCTCTAGAAAAAACAGCAAACAATGGATGCAAGCTGCAGCACGGGGGTTTAGGCCAGAAATTTGGAAATAATTTCTAAGGGTCTGGCCAGTTAGCTCTGGAAAAGGAGCACAGCAATCCCATAAAATCTCACCCTTCAGAATTTTTAAGAAGAGTCTAGAGATATATATGAAAAAGAAGAAAGAAGAGGGCAGTGGGGTTTGGTGTTCCTGCTCTGGGGCTGGCAAAGCTGGACGAGGTCCTGAGCCCTGCTCAGCCCCAGCTTTCTGTCCTCTCTTTGGTATGCCATCTGCTTTCTTCACCATCAGTCTCTGCCCATTTCAGCTCCTCTCTCCACACAACCAGGTCCTCAAGGGCCCTCGCCCACCCTTGCATTTTGTGGGCTAGAGAAATGCATTTCGTTCCTTCACTATCAGGTGCTCCATCTCTTCATGGCTTGAAACACGACGGAGCCACGCCAGTGGGTACCTGCGAGAGCAGGAGCTCCTTGGAGAAACGGCCTGTTATCCTCCTGGGGGGCTGAAGGCTGCCCACCGACCCATCAGCTGCCCTTCCCGGAGCACAGGGAGGGAAGGGATCTGGGAAAATAAACCAGAACAAGTCTCCATCCAGGACATCTGGCCCCCACCAGCACTGGGATTATCTCTGGGGGGGATGGATCCAGCCCCCTCCCTGTGGTTGTTGGAGCAGCTCCCGCCTAGGGCACAACCCATGCCCTCAAGCACGGCTGTGGGCACTGCCGAGGGGCATTTTTAGGTGACTTAATTTAGAGAATTACTCAGCAAATACCAGCAGAAATCCGGTGCACTTGTCATCATTTCCACTCTCAACGGTAACTCCTTTTTGGTCTCCCCGTGTCGAAAAGCAAGAGAGCTGTGGTCTGTGGTCCTGTGGTCAGGACACTTTCCCCCTCTGCAGTTCCGCAGCCTATCACAGAGACATCCAACCACCTCAGCGATCACTAACAAACGCGGGATGCTGGACTCGCTGGAGAGGAAAGCCCTGGGACTCTGGGTGCAGCTCAGGTCCCCCGGACAGGCTCCAAGGGCTGACCCCCCGCCCACCCCCAGCAAGGGCAGGAGATGCCCCCCTTCCCCGCACTGCCCACCCTCCTCTTCCTCGAAGGCTTCAGCCAAGCCTGGGCTGAAGCTCCGCACGTCAGCGTGTGCATCTTGGGGAAAAACAGCAGCACGTAACCACAGGCACCCCTCCCAGCCCTCCCGCAGCTCAGGTTTACCCCACGGGAGCCGCAGTTAAGGATGCTGGCTGCCATCCCAACCCACAGCTCAGCATCTCTCCCCCAGTTAGCTAAAGCCAGATGTGGCACAACCAAAACCAAACCCAAGCCTCCTCATTCCCTAAGGAAATCCACCTATTCCTTGGTGAGCTCGTGCAATCTGCACTTTCACAGCTCTTCAAAAGTGCTTTATAAAAATATTAGCCAAGGGGTGTTCGCTGCTTTGTTTTGGTTGCCAGCGAACACTCCGGATCCGCGGCAGAGCCGTGAGCAAGGTGGGATCCAGTTTGGGGAGGGCATTTTGCACACCGCAAAGGCTGTGGGGCAAGCATTGTACATAGCGTGCACTCGGGCAAGGAAATTACGGACCCTACAACACAACTGCTGGAATAGTTTATAGCGTTTAAACTACGTTTAGAATGGGGAAACCTCTGGAGGCCTCCTGCAGTTTGTCAATACCAATTTTTGTCCTAAGGACACTTTAGAGCAGCAAACTCCTTAATGAAAGACTTCCCAAAGCAAATGGAAACTTGGAAGACTTACGTTTCTTATATTTCTTAGATTTCCTTTCCGCTCCTGACCATAAGCTCTGTATAATCTGTCCGCAAGCAGGGAGGCTGAGAGAAGATTTTACTACTGACAAACACTGTCAGTGTTCCTCCTGCCTGAATAATAGAGACCGATGTGCCTAGCCATTGCCGCTTCTCTCAAGAAAACGTAGCTTTCTTCACCAGAAATCAAAGGCAAGCCAGACATCTTTTCTTACTCATGTTTCTAAATGATTTCTAGTATTATATATTTTTGCATTCACAGTACAAGTCCCATGGTTTGACTTTTACTTAAAAACCCTCAGCTCCTGGAGATGAATCTCTCCTGTCATTCAAGGCAAATTTCTAGCCTTCACACGCGAAAAGAAAAGTGATGGCTACGATCTAATGTGACCCAAAGGCTCAGAAAATGAGAGGGCATCCTGAGCTCCAAAAATTTTTCAAATTGTATGACTTTTAAATCAATCGACTGATGCGGAGACAGAAGTAGGAAGGAGGGAGGACAGCTTGCGGGGATTTTTCTCCCTTCTCCAGCTTCTCTGTACCTTCAGGGAATGGCCATGCCCTCCATGGGAGTGAGCTGGGGAAAGCGGCGGCAGCAGAAGCCGTCGGCTCGAGGAAATCTGGGAGCCGCGGCTCTTGAGAGGATGCTCCTGGGAGCTCAGACGGGGCTGCTGTGCTCTGGGAAGGGAAGCGCTGGCTACTGCACACCATCTGCTGGCTTTCACCTTGCCCTTTGCTTCCTCCAGGATTGCTGAGCCCCTTGATTCATCCCTTATGCTCGGAGAAAATGCTGCTCATGGATGACTGGGACAGCTTTGTTTAATCTTCCCGGGGCTGTGCTCGGAGGCTTGAGCAAGTTGTTGCTGGCAACAGCTCTAACCCGAAGCAGTCAACACCGGGCAGAGGGTCCCGCTCGGCTGGGAGAGCCCAGGCAGACGGCCCAGGAGGGAAACCTGCAGGAAGAAGAAACCTTTCGGGCATGAGCCTGAGCTGGGTTTGCTCTCCGGGGAAAGCTGCACGGAGGAGTACAGGAGCTACGGACACCACCTTAGTCCTGACTCAGAGAAATAAGCCTCTAAAGGGGGTGGGATGTGAGCATTAGTCCTGTCTCCCTAAAACGAGCTCAATAAGCACCATAGGGATCAATGACACGCGAACAGCCATGGGAGGCTCCTATCCCAGGTGTGTTAAATGCCTCTTGAGTTCCATGTGCGCACAACTTTTTCTGCTGAGGACAACCTCCTGGTCCTCTGTGGTGGGGTGCAGGATGGTGCACCCCAGCCCTGCCCGTCCCTGTCCCTGTGCCCCTTGCTGGGGTGCTAGCTGCCCTCCCTGGCCCTGTTTGTGCCGGGAGGGTGGGCAGCACCCCTCCAGCCCGGGCAGGGCTAGGCACCCTGTCCTCCCATCATTCCCAAACATGAGCTATTGGGGTGGTGGTGGTTGCTGCGTAGGTTGGTGTGTTTTGTTGTGTTTTTTTCCTGGAGAAGGAGATGAATGGAGGAGCTGATGGGTACACAGGTAATTGGGTTTGTCTCTGCTGCAGTGGCCTAAATAGGTGATGGATGGTCCAGCCAGGTGGGAAGGAGGTGTTGTCATCCCCTGCTAACAGACTGTCTGCGGGAAGGGGTCTCAAGAGGGCAGCCCCCGGGAGCCTTCCAGAAGGGAGAGCGTTAGCACACGTCTGTGGGGACATCCTCCGCACCTGCTCCATCAGGACACCGAGGCTTGCAAAGTGCCAGGTTTACTCGCACCTTTGTGCTCTGGCCCCGCACACCTCCCAGGCCGGTCTCAAAGTGCTGGCTGACATTTATCTGTCTTCTTCAGAAGCCCCAGTTGCAGGAGGCAATATCTCAAACGCCGTGTCTCCGACCCCTCCTCCAGAGCCACCTCCGATACGTAGCTGCTGCCTGGTTTTGGCAGGGCTGGGCTTGATGCCTGTGGAGCCCAGACTTGGCTCCTTCTGTCAGCAGGACACAGTGGTCCACGTGCCTGGGCTGTGTCGGTTTGCCCTTCAGAAATTTCTGCTGGTCAGATGAGGAAAGAACGTCATTTGCTGGTTGAACTTCCCATAAATTACTCTGAAGACACCAGTCGAGTTGCAGCTGGCTTGTGGCTTTTAAGAAAAGTGCTAGGAGGTTTCTGCAGCGTGGCTGCTGATGCTCGGCTGAGCCAGAGGAGCTGGGAGAGAGATGAGATAAACCGGGAAATGCTGCCGTGGGCTATTTCACCATCGCTTCCTTGCAGAGGCAAGCACCGCATATCGACCTCATCTCCTAGCTCATCTGCCCACTACAAACGCCCTGCAAGGACATCACATGTGATGAGTGACACTGGGAGAAACCTTTTCGGTTCTCAAGCTCCCCTCTGCCATCCTCCGCTGACAAAGCTGCTGCCAAGAGCAAGCAGTGACAATGGTACCAGTGACCAGAGATGCAGGGGGGTGGGGGGTGGGGGTTCCTGGCACTCTTCAACCCCCCCACACCCCGCTGCATCCTTACAGAAGCCTTGGGGAAGATGCCTGACACAAACATTTTCCACTTAAAGCAATGAAGCAGAGTCGATGACATCATTTGCCAAGCAGCTGCAGATAAATGGAGCATTTGGTGGTTTTTTCTTTCAAAAACAGGGCCACGTGTTGTTTTCCTTCTACCAGACCCAAGCGTACCCCACGCCAACACCGCACTCAGTGCCAGGGAGCCGAAGGTGCTCGGGGCACGGAGGGGGTGTGATCAGCACCGAAATGGCTACGCCGGGCATCTCGCCTGGTCGGCAGTGCCGGTAATACCAGAGCTGGTGTGCCCGTACGCCCACACGCTGCTTCTTTCCTTCCTCCTCGTAAGAAATGCAAGCAACTGGTTGAGCTGGACCATCAAACCTGCTTCAGTTTGCAAAGCAAAACCTCCCAGACCGCCACACAACCCTCGGGAAGAACAACTAAGTGAGAGGAATGGGTCTAGGGGCCCCAGGAAGGTACTTCTCACAGCTTTTACCTTCTACCTGTTGAAACTCTGATGCCCCTAAGGAGATGTTTTGCCTTTCCAACATCCAGGCAGCTTTGGTACTTGAGCTGCTAAAATCAGAGCCAAGTACTTTCCAAAATGGCAGTGAATCGCTTCTGATGGTGTTGCATCATTCCTGAAAATTCTTCTCTGTAGTAAGAGCAGAATTATATCTTCGAGCACAAAATCTTACCACTTCTCAAGACGGCTTGGGAGGTCAGGCGTTATTTTACTGACTGCGGTATCCGACCTTTAGAAAGCACGGAAGGTTGGACCGGAGGCAAGAGCCACCGTGAAAACCTAAGTGCTGAAACAAAGGTTTTGCTACAAATGTATTCCTACGTCTTCTGTAAAGATTTGGTTTTGTATAGACATAGATAAAGTTTGGTTTGAGCTTAATGTGCTTTCTCATTTTTGATTATTTTCAGATCACTCCCACATACAGCCTGACAGCTATGCCGTGTCGCCTTGCAGTCAGGGCTGACTGCATCGTGAGCATCTCCCTTGTGTTCACAGCCATGTGTAGAAGGGAACGGAAAAGTCAGGGTTTGACACAAAGCGAATGTCAGAGGATGGATACATAGGTCAACTCTTTTGTTTTCTTTTGTTTTCTTTTTTTTTTTTTTTGTGAAAACTGCCTTTATTTTTCAGGAACAGCAAAGTGGTAGTGTTTCTTTTATGAGAGTACAAGTAAAAACAATTTCACTGATTATGGTTAAGAACGAGACCCAAGAAAAACAACCTTTAAGTATAAACCTGTTTTTGTGCTACTGCTGATTTCACAAAAGCTTGCTGAGTCGGGCACTCTTTCTGGCAACCTGAGGGGGAGAGGGATTACGTATTCCACACCAAGATGACAAGAAAATGCTTTAAATGTTTAGCTTGGGGTTTTTTTGAGAACAACTAGATCTTCATTGGTTTTTCTGAAGATCAAAGCTGAACATACATAACTGGAAAGCCTAGCCCCAGGGAGATCAGAAAAAAGAAATGCATGACACTTTACAGTGATTGCGCCGTTATGTTCTGCCGGAAAAATGGCATACAGCAAGGAGAGCCATTACACATAGTAGTTCCCAAAGGTGGCCTTGGTGTTTGTAAGTACTTACACACAATTACAGCTATAAGTACAGTAGCAAGTGGTAGAGCTTTGCCCTTCCTTCTTTATCTTTTAAGCCATAAAATTACACACAGTGCTTCTTAGTCATCCAAAGGATGCCACGGAGGTGGGCAAAGCATCACTATGTTCTCTTTTGCAGCGGAGGTACTAAAAGGATGGAGAGATGAAACCCTAAGTAGATACAAAGAAGAAGGAGGAAGGCTTCTCCATGCAGAAGAGATGCTCCTCTGGGTCTTACTGGCGGCTGGCAGCTGAATTTTCCAAAATCCTCCAACTCCCAGTTTCTGGGGAACACACTCCAGGCACTGCCTGAGGTACCAAAGAAGAAGTCAGGGGACGAATTGGGGTTTGCCATTTCCAGCTTCATGTTTTGGGCAGCAGAGCATGATCAAATCAGCCAGCTGCTGGAAAATCTCTCCTGAACCCAAGGAAAGGTTATATGAAGACTACTTAAGATCCACTCACTAGTTTTAGAGAAAGAGTTGCCACTAACAGATTCTCATCTCACTTTTTGTTCCTAATGGAGAAGGGATGAACTCAAGTTGCCTTTGCCTTGATAAAAATAGATTCGGGGGTCAGGGATGAGAACCACTGCACACACCTCCTTAAAGAGCAATACATTCACTTTCAGCCCAGAAAACCTGGTAAGTCCCTTTTAGGTCTGAACCACTGCTTCTCAAACTTGTATGCACATAACCTCACCTCTATGTGTACTTCTTGATTCATTTGTGGGCTTTCAACCCTAACCTTCTTCCAGGGCCATCAGCAACTTCATATCCTACTTCATGTGATCACAAACCCCTTTTTGGATCTGGAAGTCTAAGGATACACCTATGGCTTGAGGACAGACCAGCTCTCCATGTGCCAAATACCCAAAGTCTGCATGGCTTCGTCCATACTGCTAAATACACTGGAGAGTAGACCAGTATTTCTGGAGACCAAATACTGCTGGAGACGGACCCCCAGCCTCACCGCCACGCTGCCCCGGGTGTTCACACCGCTCAGAGCCAGTCCTTCTGCAGGAGATTTCTCTTGGGAAGAGCTAGCTGAAGAGATCCAAACTGGAGTCGGGGAGCGAGCTCAGAGCGTGGACAACTGCGCGGGCGATCCAGTGCTTGGGCTCTCTCCCTGGCTCTCTTTTACTCCGAGGTGTTGGTGCATTCTTGGAGACTGTTCTTGCAGTTTTAGTCCGCTTGTTTATGTGTTTTTCACATAAGTAAGTGCGAGCCTTGGCCAGTAAAGACAGCTGCTTCTCAAAGGTACCAAGTTCTTACTCTAGCTCCCTTGTCCAGGGTCAAGGACATGGGCAGCCTGTGCTGAACGTAGCCTTGTAGGCATCACTTACACTTGAGTGGAAGTACCACGGGGGTTCAACTTCTACCTCGCATGCAAAGGAGAGGGGTGGAAGTCATAGAATCACAGAATCATTATGGTTGGAAGAGACCTCAAAGATCATCAAGTCCAACCGTAAAGTCAGAGGAGAAGAGAAGATGACCACCTGTCCCATCTCCTGACTGACCCTATTCAACCGTGCCCCTCTCTGTAGACTACACCTGAGAAGGAAGGGATGGATGAAGGGATGGATGGATGGATAGACAGACAGAAAATGTGTTTGATGTATTAATTCCCTGAACTGCTCTGTTCCCTGGGTTGCTTTCTGTCCTTCTTAGCAAATCTTTAGAACAGAGCAGCAGAAAAACTGAGCTAGAGCTGTCAGAAACATGGCAGAAAATGGAGAGGGCTAAGATGATGTCCAGTCATGGTCACATTGGTCACAGTTGCCTTTGAGGTTGAAAGGGATACCACCAAATACATGGTATGAGTACAGTAATGCCTGGGTCTAGGCTCCAGGATGTTCTGCCTTGTATGCAAGTCCCACCAAACTCCATTTGACTCAATAAAATCAGTAATTGCCGTCCGTGGCAGTATCTCATGCATCATGGCTGGCTACCAGTACTTCCGCAGGTATTTCCCTGTAATACACCCACATTGCACACTTGGCCCCCTCTCTTCTCCAGACACCCTCTCTCCGTAAGCAAGGCATGAGGACCGCACCTTTGCTAAAACAGTGTATCTGCGTCGTTCTGGGGACATTTGTGGGGTGAGCGTCAGGACCCTGGCTATCACCACCTCCCCTTTGCTCAAGGACTGTATTTAAGTTGGGGTCCTTGCCCGCGGTCCCTGCCCCAGCTCCGTGGCAGGCATCCCCGTGCCTGGCCATGCTCCCCGCCGAGCCCTTGCTCTTGCCGCTCCCTGACAGCGAATGCACACACCTAGGACACAGAAACAAGAAGAGGCCAGGATCTTTTGACCTGTTTGTTGATGTGAAGTGTTTGCTGATGTGAATTATTTGCAAACTCGTGGAACAAAGAGTCATCCTGCGCTTTGTCTCCATAAGGGTCCCCTTCAATTAAGCACACTGGATCCTGTGACACCTCAGCCTATGTAATTGCCTGGAGGTATAGCTGTAGGGCTGCACGCTACCGAGCTGCCGCTCTTCTGCCACCGCCGTGGAATTCCCGTTGTTGTTGGACCGCTGTGCAATAAAGCCTTCATTCACTCTGTAGTGCTGTTGTTCCCTTCCAAGTGGCTCTTATGTTTCCTCTCCCTTATTACACTGCTGCAAGATCTTTATGATGGGGAGCTAAAATAGAACTAATTCATTGTTTGCTAACAACTCCGGCGTTTGCGAGGCAGCTGCACGCTTACTCTCCATAAAATAAAGAATCCCCATCATCGTGGGCCTGGCTTGGCCCTGCCTGGAGCCAGTAGGACTTTGTTTTGATATGAGTTAAGCCTCAGATGCTGAGGCTGATACCGGTAAGTACAAAAAGAAGCAGCCCAGCTTTCAGAAGTATTGTACAGGATAGCCAGAAGCACAGTTGCTTCAGAGCTGGGCTTTGGGCATTCTGGTCTTGACATTCCCAGCCGCGGGCTGCCCTCCCAGAAACGATGCTGTTAATTAGCTCGCGTTTTGCCTGCTGGAAGGCAGTCTCTGCTGCAGAAGAGCCACAATGCACTTCATGAGCAAGCAATTGTACCTGACGTTTCACGACACTGTAGTAAATTTATCATCACAACTCTGCTGAAAGGAGTATTGGGCAGGCAATGACAAAGCCAGAGGAGTAGCCTGGTCTAATTCTGCAACCCAAAGTGCACGGCACAGCTCCAACTGCAGCTGATGGGTTTGGGGTCGGTTCCCTCTCCTGACAGCATCACCAGCTGTAACGTTCCTATGCCAAGCTCTCAGTCCCCGTTGGTTCGGATGGCTGGCCGCTGCTTTGGGGAGCAATCTCCTGAGTTTTTGGGCTGGCTTCCCAGGCTCCTCGATGTCCATAAATTCCAGATGAATGTCCTTTGTGGATATACGGTGGATCCGCTGCTTCCCTGACATTGGAGAGCCATTGTGCCAGCGTTGGTATATTGAATGGTCTGAGAGGAGACCCTGGCAGTCCTGTCTGCAGTTGTTTTGAATAATCTAGTAAAGCTGAGCAAGTTTTGGGAAGGATATCTAGTTTTTCACGATGTTTTCAATTATTTCATCAGACTTAAGTCTACTTTACTGATGGCAAAGCAAGCCTGTTCATTGTTTTGACTGATTTGGTCTGGTTCACAGACAGCAGGTGGTTTTGGAGGGGCCCCTAATTTTTAAGGAATGCTCTGTGTTTCATAGCTTCTCCTGGGCTGTGTCCTCCAGCCCGTTCCTAGACCTGCACCCGTTCGCACGCAGCATCTCAGGAAACGACCCAGTGACTCTCCGACAAGGAATCTGGGAAGGTTTGGCTCTCAGCTTCCCTTCTGCATCTCTGCCCACCTGATTTTTTTTATTTTTTTTTTGCTGTAACTAAGTGTAATCACAATAAATATCTGCTCAGGTATAAAGCAATCACCTACCTCATATACGCTCTGCGGTTAAATTGCCCATATTTGTGTGGGAGTGTTTGCTTTTCCGCTGGCAAAGAGTCCTTATAAGGAGCAATAACACTGAAGAATCTGTTAAAGAAAAATGTTTATTGAAGGTTTACTATTTCACAGGTTTTACTGTAGAATCATTTACGCAAAGCTGTGAGTCACAAGCTGAAGTTCAGTGTCTGAAATTGCTAGCAGAGTGAATGAATTTTGTGCATGACAAAGAGATCAGTAATCTGCATGCATTACAGTCAATTCATAATTGCTTTAAAATCACATGGCAAATGAATATAATTAGGATAGGAGTGTTAAAATCAAGAACAAAAGCAGGCCAGAACCTGAAGCTATTTACTGCTACGTTTCTCCTCCTTGAAGGTTTGTGAAAGACATCCTAACTCCGAACTGGAAAGCACGGTAAGAATCATAGAATCAGAGAATCGTTT
>NW_009621368.1:0-27029 GCF_000690535.1 Cariama cristata | reverse complement strand
CCATGATCCCCGAGCTTTGTACCAAGATTTCCCTTGGGTGGGACGGAATACATCCTTGGTCAGGCCTGGGGGTGCGACCCCTTCTCTGCCTTCCCCCCACGAGGAGCCCAGCAGAGCCCAAGAGAGCCCACAGGGAACAAGCACACACACGTGGGCCTTTCTGCATAACAATCCCGCTCCTGCGCCAGGACACCTACAGATGTTAACCGCCATCAACTGTGAAAGCAGGCACTGCCTGAGACCTGTTGTCAGCTCCAGACAGTGCAATTACTAAGAAAACTTAACTGAAGAAAAAAAAGAAAAAAAAATTCTACTGAAAGCAGAAATAGTTCTGTTTCAGCCAAACCAGGACACAGATAAAATTCCACAACTCACATGAAAACTAAAAAGAAGGAGGTATACTTATAGTAATGTAATATTTGGTTAGAATGCTAACTGAAGAGGCTGCCCTTTTCTGAATATTAATCTGATTTAAACGTTTGGTTAGCTTTTGAAAGGTGAGGTATCCTCTTTGCTAGTCAGGATACATGAAACTGGTGTGCTGCATCATATAATAACAGTAGTGAATGGGGTTTTTTATTTTCTTAAAAATAATGCATGTTTTGTTAGAGTAATGAATAGCTATTGTTTTAAACGCTTATCCATCTTAGCTTCCTTTAACCTACAAATGGAGAGTAAAGTGTTAATGAGCAAAACATTTTAAAAAAATCACTTTACAGAACTGTTTATAGTAAGCAGTAGTGCTAAACGTGACATTTTGTCTGTTTGTGGATTGAATCTTTGAGTGTCATAGAAGAAAGAGATCATGAGCCTTTGTTAAATGAATATTTATGTTCCATACTGAGTATGCCCAACTCTCTGATTCAGCAAAACACAAGTTGTGCAAACATTTTTCTTTCCGACTCTTATGCTTATTCAAGAACATAGCTATTTTAATAGCCTGGTAATAGGTAACAGCTGACATAAGTTGCAAAAGCATAATACTGCAAAGGACAAAAATGGACAAGATTGGTTGAAAGCTGAGTGATGTTTCTTATCAGCCTCACTATGTTTGGCACTTGCAAACAAATCCTAACAATCAAGGATGCAGAAATTAATACTAAATTCCAGATTGAGAAAGGAATTATTAAAAATCCAAACCCCCTGACTATTCGGGGGTTTTTTGATATTTTATTTTCTGAATAAATTTAACTAGAAAAGAGAAATAAAATTTTGATGCAGTAAATGATGTAGTTCTTCAGAAAAGTAAAAAACCCCCAAATAGTAGTATGTAATTTCAGTTTAATTACACCCAGTCAAATAGACCAGGTGCTAGTTTACTTAGTCCAGAACAAAGCAATGTAACTGAATACTTTATAGATAAAAGGTCTTGAATTTTGTGGCCTAATTCAAATCAAAATGTTGTGCATAGTCATTTATTAACTGAGAAACTGATATGTCCAAGAGTCTTTGAGTTAACAGGAGAGTTACCTGTGGAATAGAATATACCTTTCTAAGGAATAGAATATAGAACCCCCCTGCTGAAGTTAGTGGGAGCTTTGAAAAGTTATGTCTATTGTAGTTCATAATACAACCTTAGGTGACTACTTTTGGAAAATAAGGTCCAAAGGGCTAAACTGTCGTAAAATCAATGTCCTAGAACTGAATACATGTCTCTTTCTCTCTATATATAAATTACAGTTAAGGCATCAGAGATAATTGTGATGGGAGTGTTTAGAAAACTGACATATCAGGCCAGTTTTGAACTTCAAAACAAAACTTTACTAAATTCATTCACGAACATCACACTTCTGTATAGCTGTACAGTGAGCACTAATGGCTCTGGTCCATGCTGATTCTTACTTGCGGAAGTCAAGGCGATCAAGCTTGAAAGCTCTTTGACAAAAGAAGTTGGAATTTAAGCAAGCTTGACATCTATCTTGTCCAATTTTTTTCTGTATGGTTGATGTTTTAATGCTATTGTCCCTCTCCCAAAAAGAGGAATTCTGCTCCTGATACTGCTTACCTCGCTTTTGTTTTTGCCAGTCATGTTCTGCCTGTTGACATTCCCCTGCATTTATCTTGTCTTCTGTCTGGCAATTTACTGTTTTTCTGTCACTTGGATACCTCCTATGTGCAGCTGCACATGTCTTTTCACATCTCACATACTCATATAAAATATGTTTAGATTGTGTCTGCCTATGCCGTTCACAGCATTGCAAAATACTTATGCACTATTTTTAGTTACACTATCTTAGTATACTTAAATTTGGGTACAAGGCCAACTGCTACTCTGTATCCTGGTTAGTTCATTTATAGTTTGTAGGTGTTTCAGCCTCTAATCTGACTGAAATAATTTATTTGGTGGCATTTTCCACTTTGACTATCTCTTTTATTTATTTATTTATTTAAATTATAAACCATACAGATTCATTTCTTTTCTGCTGCAGTAGGATTCTGTGTGTTAACTAGTCAGCTTGGTTTCACCCATTTACATTTGTACCGTCGCCACTATTAAAAGTTGGCCACAAAGTACATAAAACAAATGTATAGAGGCATCTGAGATATTCTTTTTAATATTTTCCTTTGTGCACTTTAGAAGTCACTTTGCTTAATTTTATTGTTTTGTTTTCCTGTAAGTATAGCATTTACAAAAAATTTACAAAATTACATTACAAAAAATTGTCATCTTAGCCCACCACGTCTCCAAGCAGTTAGTTTGCTAAAATGGTGTCAGAAAAAAAGGTTACCTTATCTATTCCTGTTCTTCTTTATGTTTAGATAAAAATTTGAAGTTCATTAGGGGAACTCTTTGGTTTTAATCATCTCAAGCGATACATGTATTCTTTAATGGACAACATAACTATGAGACTTTTTTTTGGTTTTTTATCAGGAACATATTTTTTTTGATAACGACAAAATAAATGAAAAGTTGTTAAAAAAGAAAAAGAACAGAGATGTAAAATGAGAACACTAAACACTTTCAGGATAAAAGTTATTTCTGGATCCTAAAGGTAGAGGACTATGGCCTGGTAATGCCACAGCATTTTACAACAGATTGTATGTGTTGTGACAGAAACCTCTGCTTCTGGAAATCTCTACTTTTCTGTCATAATTGTGGTATTATGATACACACCTACTATTATCTTTGACACATGCTTCCTAAAAAATTATATTTTCAGTAAAAAGTATCATGGAGACATGCTAGATATATATATATGAGAGAAACACAGCACCACGTATTTCAATGTCATTTCTAAATTTCAGAAGTGATAATGACAAAAGCAACCCATTACTGGCAGTAACAGAACCTCAGGAGTGCCGTGACTTTTCCAAGGCTGCTGCAAGCCAAATAGGAATCCTGAAAAGCAAGAACAAATTAAAAAACTGAATAGTTAACAGAGGGAATATGCACAGAAGACAACATGGAGCATGGTGATATTAAATACAATTTAGGAAAGTGAAAGAACAATTAAAAACTGCTGAAGTATAAAAGGAAAATTTCATATAGTCCCATGAATCAGAAAGACAATAATAATATACTTCCCCCCAGTATTTAATTTAAAGTTGGTGGCCTCTATATCAGACCTGGAAGAGCTAGTAGGCTGGGAAGCTAGCTGTTGTTTGGATGCTGTCAGTTGCGCTAATGAAAGATACAATCCTTTCTTCCAAGATTTTCCTTGCTACTATTATACATTTACCATTCAGTCAAAGATAAAATATCTGTTGGCGGAGTTTGTAATTAAGAAGCTTCCACTCTATCCCTTCTCCCTTTTTCCTTGCTCTTCCTTGGCACTAGACGAAAGGATCTATATTTACCTTACGGTAACAGAGTAAATTATAAAGGCTCTCTAGAACTGCAAGATTGAAAAGACGGAGAAACTATATCCATTTGAAACTCTTCTTCCAGTGAAGTGGAAAGATGTCGAAGCAGATATCAGAGTTTAAAAAGGTAACAGGACAATCTAAGATTGAAGTGCCTGTTGACACTTATGCAGAAACTAAACCGAGCAAAACTACATGTTGTTGTAAGACACTGTTTTTTCTATAGGTGTTAACTTTCCAGTCACCACTTCATCATTAGTGACAAAACAGCTTTATGAAGAGTGTTGATCTGTTCAAGTACAACAATACATTTTCTTCTCCGTGTTTTAAGAACTGTGGAGAGTTCATCATGTATCTTGTATTTGCTGTAGTTTAGTGTAATTTTTTGTCTAGTTTCATTCAGTGTGATGCTGTGATGGATTGCAAAGAGGATGGACAGATAACTTTTTAAAAAGCTGATATCCTTGAGTAGAAGTTTGAGAATAGTTTACTGTTCATGCACACATGTGTTTACAACTTGTACCTTAGACAGTGATAAGGGATGAATTCTGTTACACTGTGGAAATGATGGCTGCTCATCTGTGAAGACCTGGCTGTTACAAGTGATCTGCACGATATAGGAAGTGCTGATGTAAATCCATGCTGCCATCAAGAACATATGCAGTTTAAAAAACTGCAGTGATACTTCAGAGAAAGATTACCTTTCTCAGACTGGCTACTTATAAGATGGATCAGTTCTGTTAAATACTTCATTAACCTTGTTTAGATCTACTCTCTCTGAGCAGCAGTAGTCAACCATGTAAAGATTCTACTGGAAACAAAACTTCAGCATGATGACAAAAGAACTTTACCTTGCGGAATATTGAGAATGGATGATAATGACAATGATATAGACCGACTTGACAGTTACCATACCTTTATCACAGATTGCTTCTATTCCAAACTTAGTGGGAATTCATGACACTAATTAGAGTCAATCAGCAGTTGGTCTGCTTTAGCTCTGTCATTTTTCCTCCTCGGTCTTTCATCTCTTGAACATGCTTAAATATTAATTTTAAATTACAATGTAAGCTCTTTGAGACAGCTACTGTAATTTGTTTTGTATTTGTTAAGTTTGCCAAGTGTCTAGTGCAACAATGTCCTACTTTTTAGAAAATACTACAATCTTATAATAAATAAATTTTAAACCAACATTTGCTATTCTTAGTTGGTATCACATTATAACATTTAGGATAGATCTTTATTTTCTATGAATGTTATGGTGACGTTATGGTAACTTTCTGATTGTGATGAGAGTTGTACTTTGGGATATTACCATTTTCATTGAAATTATTATATATTTTAGCTTGTTATGTATTTCATTTATTTTATATTACACATACCTTTTAACTGAAATACTTAAATTCTTAAGATGTTGCTGCATTAAAAGTATGAAGTACACTTTGACATATGTTGTTATTTATTCTACTTTTAAAAGATCCCATACTATTATCCATGAGCAGTTATCGTGAGTGTAAGTACATCAAGTCACTACTTCTGGTGTAAATAATGGCACATTGTCACAGTAACTCATAAAATCTATGCTATTAAGATTGCATTGTCTTGTAAATTACCTAGCTAATAAATAACAATTATATCAGATGAAACTATAGCTAGTAGATTCCATATAAATCATCAAAAATCTACTATTTCATTTATTTCCAGATGATACACATGAAATGGAGTATCTGTAAAATCAGGAATAGATCAACTCACAGGTCACATCATAAGCATGTTCAATTTTCTTCTTAGTATTGATGAGTACTGTTAGTAACCTTGAGCCCATCTTGCTGTTCAGTGGTGAGTGTCTAGAGGAAAACTTTAACCTTTTTAGTTAATACGTAACTTTGGTAGAAAAGAACTAGTCTTATTGAAGTCAATACCAATATTCTCTCTTTTCCATTTGTTTATAGGCCACCTGTTCTTCTCAGAATTAGGTGTATTCTGTTCTATGAAGGTGAATAAATAATACTATTTTTTTAAAAAGGTTATTATAACTGTGTTCTCAAAATTAGGAGTGAACCTGGGACATTGTTTTTATTAATCTACAGTTCTATTTAAGTTTTCAGGGATTTGAACCTGTAAAAGCTGTCACAGATCAGTTCATCTCATTTGATTCAAGAAATCCCAATATTGTAAAAGATGCCCTTTCCATACATTAACAAGAGCTGTTGGTGGTGTTGGAGAGGTTGGTTAGAACAGGTCGTAGAACATGAGCTCCTAGTAAAGCTCCTAGCAAGAGCAACAAGTGAGAAATGCCTATCAAAGCAACTGGGTTGCTAGTGGAGAATAGTAAAAGGAGTTTGTGGGTGAGGGAGGAGTGAGGAATGGTTGGCAGAGCAGTGAAACATGGCTAGCAGCAATGTCTAACAACATGGAAGCAACTTGTACAACAAGACCAGCAGTACCTTTCATTTGGCTTTGTTACATAGAAAGACCTACCATTCCCAGACAGTGAATGACATATTACTGCAGGAGGGGAAAGGAGTGGCTGGCCTAGCCATTGCCTGAGAACATAGGGCTGTAAATTTTTTTATGTTAGAAATCAAGTATTGCTTGTTCCCTTGTTTATCTTCTTTAAGCTCTACTTTTAATTGTTTCACTCTTAAAATGTTTGTCAAACTAACTGGTACCTTACTGTTAATGTGGAAAATTAGCTCACTGAATGCAGAAAATGTGGTTTAATTTTTTCAAGTTTGTGGTTGAAAGCTCAAGCTACTGTTGTATTATGAACCCTTTAAATTTGATCCTACCTCTGATTGCCACCCATTCATACTTATCATTATGGTTACAGATATATCCTTAATGCAAAGCTATGGTCTAAAATTGTAAAGGACCTGAATTGCTGAGCTGTGTTCATTTTCACGAAAAGAACACAGAATGCAGTGTAATATAACTACTCTTCTTAGTTATCTTTCAGTTGTACTTCCTACTTTTAAAGTGTCTCTACCCACCAATTTGCTGTGTCTTGATGTTGTGTGGTACATATCTTGACATATATTGAACACTATTTTTCAGGCACTTTTATTTCAGTTTATTTCTTCTTTCTTGAGTGTTTCAAGCTATTTCTCAAGCCTCAATTGTAGCATATCTCACTGGAAAAATGGATAATATTTGATAAAAACCAATGCTTCCTGCCTTAAAATAAGGGATTTAATCCATACTGTTTCAATACTTGGAGGAAGGAGGAATTTCTAGATATTCATTACATCCTAAATGAAATTAGATGAATTCCAGTCAGAATGTCTAACTTGTGGACATTCCCTTTAAAGGGGGGAGAGGGAAAAAAGTTATCTTTACCAGGATATTTGACTTTTAAAAGAGTTTCTGACATCTGAATTTGTCCCCTGCAGTTCCTTATGTGTCACTTTTGTATATCAGTATCCAGAGATTACCTAACTATAACGCAATATGTTTAACATATAAAGCAGTGCTTTCAAATAATTCATTAGAGAGCAAATAGTTTAAATGTATCAGATATTAATTTGTTTGAACTGTAGTTTAATCCACTTTGTGTGAATAATTTTGTAACAGTGATGATCAAACTTTAAATTTCATACTTATTACATCAATATCACGTATGGCATGTATGAGATTTGTCAAAAGTTACTTAAAAAATCTGCACAGTGTTAGAATAGCTTCTGCCGTATTCTGATAATACTATGATGTCCTCAAGCATAGTCATCAACCACCTGAGAAGGTTAGTAGAACTCTAAAACTATTTCTGTAGTTTTATCCTGTAACAACATAGTAGAGAATGCCGACTAACAGCACATGTTAACTACAGGAGGAAGAAAGGAGGCAGGTAGAGAAGTTTTGAATATTATTTTTTATTTTTATTAGGAAATAAATGTAAGTGACAGAAAGAGACAGAAAAAAAATGTATATTTTTACTAAAAGTTTATTACATTAATTCTGCTGATCTTTATAATTTGTCAAAAGCAGTTTACCAAAAATACAATACGTGTCAAAACAGTATCAAAACCTGTTCTGTTAATTCTATAGCATTCAGATTTTTATTATATTCATTTAAAATATTTACATTTTATTTTATCAAATAAGCTTTAGGGAACTGCATATTACTCTGAAATGGGAGGAGCAACTATCTGTGTTATAGGGCAGAATAAAATGGAGCTGTTTCTTTTTTCTGTGTGTGCAAAATAGTAATGTGATCTCATAGTCAAAAAAAGACAAAATTGCCCAATAAAAGAAAGGTTTCTTGAAAATAATCTGAGAGAAAAAAATGGAAGTTAACTGCATAGCTGATAGTATCTCAGTGTCCAAGAATGTTTCAGGGTGCTGGTTAGTGTTCTAACATCTGAGGTAAAGAGACTATTTAGTTTTTGCTGTTTCTATTAATTGTAAAAATATCCCTTTGTGATCCCAGTCATGCAAAGTTGAAAGATATAACTTTAAAAATCTAAATAAATTAACACTGTGGCACTTCTGTGGTGACTATTAATTATCCTAAATATTTTTCTATCCAAGAGTATCACTTGTAATTCTCAGACTCTAACTTTTAACTTTTTTTTAACTGATTTTTTATTGAGACATTGATCTTCCTTTGGCACAGGGTCAGGTAGATAATATTTTTGGGTTTTTAAACATAAATTTAATTACAATACAAAATGTTATTCCTGTTAACCTACACTCAAAATAAGTCTATGCCCTTTCCTCTGGAAGAAAACAAAACAAGAAAAAAAAAAAATTCTAGATCCTTGAGTTGGGAAACACCATAGCCTGTTTTCCATTCTGCACTGTGAAGCCTACTAGTCTGTTTTCCATTCTGCACTATGAAGCCTACTTATTACTCAGAATAATTTTTTCTAGCTGTATTTTTAAGGGCACAGGAGAAATTTACCTCTGTTTTCTCCCTTGGATCTTCTCTTTGGAAAGTTGTACAGGTAGGTTTCTCATAAACCCTCTTCAACCTACTTCTAAAATTTCTGAGGGTAATCCCAATCCATGCTAATTATAGATTACCTGAGAAAATTTCATGTTTGTGTGTCATCATTTAGAAAAGTTCAGTGGCCACAGTATGCCATTTGTCCCTTTCTGGCAAATCAACAAAACCCAGTTACATAGCTGGAACTTCCATTTAGAAGAAGGAAGAAAATGTTTTGCCTTTGGTTTGACAGATAAGATGGTCTCAGAGGGTATGAATGATTTACATATGAGTAAAGATATAGTCTCTTAGTGAAAAATGTTGTTTATATTTTTATATTTTAAAAAGTTTCCAGAACTACCCTTACATTTTTACCCTTAGAGTTTTTGGACAACTATCCAAAGCCATGAAACTCCCTGCAGTTATTAATTTTCCTTTCTTCAAGCAGAGACTCCTGGAACTGATGATAAATAGAAGTAGTCCAGAAAAGTTTCTTTAATGAAACACAACTCTGACAGTTCCAGTAATTTACCTCTTATCTAGTGAAGATGTGCTAGAACAGAAATAATAGGATAAAACATACTATCCTGTGTGTCATTTAAATATTGCCTTGTAGAAAATATCACCTTGTTGAAAAGGTTATCTCATTCATCTCTATAGCCACTTAGCATTCTTACAAGAGCGAGAAGCTAAGGCTGAAATGACTGGTTTTAAATTTCTTCTATTTATTTGATGTCTTTTCTTTTTAATGGGATCACAGCCTCAGTCATCATTTGGCAGCTGTTTTCTTTCAAGGGATTTTTACTTAAAATACATTTTTTAAAAATATTATAATTTTACTGCTCAATGAACCTTACAATAACAACATTTTAGCATTTATCCGCCATGGCAGATGGCAAACTAATGAGGCCTGCTGTAGCTGCATACTGATATGTTCTGCACATAACACTTCTGTGCTCCAAAGGGAGGTCAAAGAGTAACTTTTATTTATATTCTTTGTTGTATTTGATGGTTGAAAATCATAAGGCAGATTATTAGAAAAAACACTTTTTGCACCTTTTAATTAGACTTACTAATGTTTGCTGCATGTGATCAACCTACAAAGCTCAAAAGAGTCAGTCTATATTTTAGAGTTGTTTAGCTTGCATTTTTAAAAAAGAAATGGTATTATCCCAAGATGGTTTATTCCTTCTATTTAAAATTCACCTTAGAATCAAAGACAAAGATGTTTTTGCTATGCACATCTTCAAGTCATTTTAGTAAAGCTATTATTTTATTTTGTTAGCTTTTAGATATTAAAGGTAGGTACATAGTTAATGTTCTACACCATTATTTTGCTTCAGGGCACTAGTGAATATTTCCCCCCACTACTCCCCAGACTTCCCAGGACTCTATATTTTTAATGCAGACACCAGATAATTTTCATTAAATCTAGTGGAGGCTAATCCAGTACAATGTAGTATTTTAGTGACTTCATGAAAAACAAGGTAAGATAGTCATGAAAAATCATGAGTCTGGTAATAAGTGCAATTGACTTGACCTCTGTCAGGGAGTGTAATATAAATACATGATCTGCATTCCTTGACAGAGGGAGGAGAGCAGAAGAAATGTAAGACAGAGGAACTGACTGACTTTTCTAGAAGGTTATTCATCCTACCCATCTTAAAAGAATATCTCCATCACTCTTTGGAGATGTTTTCTCCTAGGAGAAAAGCCTAGGTGCATAACCAGCATCCTACCTATAAGACCAGATTCTGTTGCTCTCTTTTACATTGATTTTACTAATTTTTTTCCTCAATGGTATGTCCCAAACTACTTGAACCAACACCAGAGAATCCAGTTCTAGATAAGCAAAATTTTACCTTTAATGTTTCACAAGCTTTTTCAAATCAATTCCATGATCATATTAATGATTGGAAACTATCCCTGGGAATCCCAGTAATCTCATTAAATTAGGGTCAAAGTTTAAAGTATTGGAAAGTAAATTACTTTCAAATATATAGCCTGAAGTAATATTGGATATAATCAAGTAAAGATGGTAACGACTTTCTTTCCAAAACACTGATTGCCAGTGCTGTGCTGTGTGTTTCTGTGTCAATAAGGTATTACTGAGATCATCATATTTGAGAAAAATTCTTGAAATAATAAATTTCAAAACATCAGTAATCTGTATTTGAACTTCATATACACTTCAACTATCACTTTTCAACCCTTCTGGAAAATTTCTTTTTTTATCTACTGCTTACAGGAGATAGCTGAAGACTTGGAGAAATATGGTCATTAATTCTTATCAATATTCTTACAATATACTGAATCATTCTAATAGATTTTATAATTATTCAAATTTTAATATAGATTTTCTGCCTGTAAATACTCTAGAGTCTAATGCTGCTTTCAATGTGTTCATTTTACACTCATATAATGTCACTAATTTAATTGCATTTAGTTTTGTTTGTATACCAGTATGACAGGACTTGGAGACTATGGTACTATGATATTAAAAATGAATTTATTTTAGATTTGCTTTCTGATTTAACACAGCTAAAAAAGCCTTGGCACAGCAATAGGATTTCAATTTTCACATTAGCCTAAGGGTAAAAATTTGTAATTATTTACACTTTTTGTCTTTTTTTAAATAAGCTGGTTTACTTTTCTTTCAGGTGAAGAGTTGTTCTGAAATGTGTTGGCTGAAGTAGCTCATAATTTAAGAAAATTAGCAGTTAAAGGGAGGAAAAGAAGGTAATAGACTGCTCATCTGTGCTTACTCTTTCACTGACATATTAAAAAATCTTGAAAATCTGTATTCTCATCTTCATCTTTTCCTGTTATCCATTGGCTATAGTAAAAGATAAAGCAAATGGACTTCTTACAGAGTCAAAATTACTATTACTGTACAGTATAGACATGATTTATAAAGATGCAAGTGATTGATTCCTTCACAGAACAAAATTAGAATCTTGCTGTAATGTAAGTTGGCTAGTCTTCAATCACATCAGCTTTTTTTTCAGAAAACGAAAGCACCAAAATCTTCCAGGAATCTGAAGCCCTTTTAATGCCACTGTGCATGAGTGTATGTTTATAGATCTTAGTAGTAGTGTTTAAATGAGTGCTTTCTTAGGTGGAATAACACTACATCCTAATTCTTACCAGTCTGATTTTCTGTGTTTATCCTACATGTTATTTAAGGGATATTTGATATTTCTACTCAACATGAAGCGTTTTTAAGAAAGTCATTAAATACTCTGTAATTTACTCATTTTAATAATTTGCCATAGAATGCAAATTATAGTCAGAAACTGTTCAATCAGTATATTTCTGGAAAAGTCACCCAAGGAATCAACATAAAACAAGTATTTGCTTTCAATTAGGAATGTGTGATTTTCTTAAAGCCTATCATTTGAAAATATAGTTTGAACAGTAATTGTAAATTGCAAAGTCATCTTATATACTGGTTGCCTGATAGTGTTTCATTTAAAAAATTTTCTTTTACATCTCTAGATGGTGCTATATGTACCTTTATTTGTTGAAGAAGTATAAGCAATTTCAACATAAAATTATACAAATGCCAAGTAAGACGAAAAAACTAGAACCATTCAAATTATTGTGGAAAATATTTTTCAGCTTTTGCTGTAGGCCATGAAGCATGTGTTGCCAGGTAATTATGCTCATGAGAAAGTTAATCCTGTGCTGTATTAAGTAGGAATCACAAACAAGTACCATAGAAAAACAACCTACATTTTTGTAGAAAATGTTGTGCTAATTTCTTATCAGAAGTAAACTGGAGAAGCTCTTTTTTCACACAGTCCTATTATACACAATATTTGCTGTTCTCCCCATACGTTTATACATATATATTACTTTTCCTGTTAATTTGTTGTTAAAAGCAGCTTAAAATAACATATTCATTGTGCTGAACTGCCATATCTATGAGCTCCTTCATGGATAGACAGTACATGAAGTTTTAATACCTCTACATTTATAATAATAATAAAAAAAAAGTCTGGAAAAGGTATTGTTTAGTAAGGAGCAATAGTTCTTTTCTAGTGGAGTTGGACTGATAAGTAAATCAACAGTTATTGGCTACCTTATAGGTAATTCCTTATATTCCTTAAAGGAAGCCTCAGAGCCACCTTTACTAATATCTGTTGGTATTTCATGTATCCTGAATTCAAATAAAGTTTATAGATACATAGGCATAGTAATTTGACTAAAGAAATTAATAGAGAAATATCTTCAAGATCAGGGCTATTAATGGAGTACTCTTGACTAACACACTATATTAAAGAAGGAAGTAAGGCAAAGAATGATAAGGAGGTGTTTAACAATATGAATGTATTTCATATTTCTATGCCTGAATCCATATTATGTTCATCTTTATTCCAGATAATAAGTGACAATAGTACAAGGATGCCTCTTGAATACAATTAACTTTATTAGGCACTACACGTGCAAGCTGCCCAGCCATCATTCATCCACTGTAGGTTCTTTGCTGGTAGCTGATTCCAATTGTGTGGCTGCTCTCAGTCCTTTGCCACCTGTGTTTTAACATGCATATTTGTAACATCCCTTTATAGAAAGATAATGGAAATGAGTAGTATGAATTTTCACTTTGCTGCTCCAAATTTCAGGTGCTCCAGACCTATTGTCTATGTCCTTCAGTAGAAAAAGAAATCTAGTCTGCTTTTAAATACAGTGCATTAGAAAATTAGACACATCGTTATCCAATTAACAGTACTGGACATGTGCCAACAGGAATAGCATATTGTTAAAGAGAGTTTAAACACTGTAAGCTGTCCGATATAAGCTTCTGAGAAAGTAGTAGACAAGAGCAAGAGATCATTTCTACCATGATATTTTAAAAAAGCTTTTGATAGTTCTAAAATATGAGCTTAAATATTCAGTCCGACATCAAGAATGAAAGGATAAACCTTTCATGCACTAGATGTGGAGGATTATCAGTCCTTTTTCAGTCACAAGAAGGAATAGATTTATTTATAACCTTCTTTCAGCCCAGTCACCCAAGGAACTCTCCTACTTTAACTTGCACAGAAATTAGCAACAGGAGAGGAAGAAATGACTAGAGACAAATATTGAAGTGACCATATGCAATTTAACTAATATGTACAAACAAGTAAATTAATGTGTTGTGGGTTTTTTTTTTTTTTTTTCCCCAACCCTTTCCCAGAGGTGTCGTAGCAATAGTACATCTTCCAGAAAGAACTGTACATCAGCATTTGCATGTCTTTAAAGCAATCCATGCTGAATTCTTCAAAAATTGTTCTAACGTTATTTTAGTAGGAAAAGGATGCTGTGTTTCAGGTTCTTGAAAGCAAACAGGATATTGTGAAAATATATAGATTTTTTTGTCAAAAAAAAATAAAGGACAAATCTTATAATGACAGCTGTGTCCCATTCTTGGGATCTCACCAGACTTTACAAGATATTTTGGGTGTGAGTACAAAGCAAAATCAATATGTGCACTTTTGTTAAATCCAAGTGATGCTAAAAGAAACATCTCTCCAATTTAGTCTTAAGCTTAAGAATTCAAGATGAGACACAGAAACAAGGAAGTCCTTTGTGAATGCTGGGGACACCATCTGATTCCGAATTTTTTTTTTTTTTTTGGAAGATACTTTTTAATTAAGATCTTACAGTTAAAAGGAGAAAGATAAGATTTCAACTAATAATCTGAGCTCATAATTCCAACGTCTCAACCTGAGATTTTAAGAGCATGCTGCCATGTGCTTTTAGGATGGACAGCTGAGGAAAATTAGTGTGACACTTTTCCAAGCAAGAGCGCATATTCTTGCAATTAAGCATAAACTTTTTTAGCACTCTTTTGACACCTTATTTGCATATTTTAATCAAATAGAAGGAGAGCAAGATAAAGTAAAGTCTTCCTTGACTTGTTATATTGTTTCACAACATTAGATGTTAACCTGTCCCAAATTCCACTTGTAGTTTCTGCTTACTGTTAGCATCTGTTAATATAAATCTTGTCTGTGAGCAACAAACTGCTGGGTTCCTAGCTTTGTCTGCTCTATGACTTTTTTGCAGTAACGAAAACAATATATTATGAACAAATAAAGAATGTAAGGCCTGATCCAAAAAGCTGTTTTTTTCCTATTAAGTTCAATGTGTTTTGAAATAATTTTTCTAGAGAATCCCTTGCAAAACAATCTCTATGAATGTTCATCTGAATTTTTAAAAAAGTGCATTTAGCATACATTCAGACTCTTTTGTTTCCTTTTTTGCAATGCACATCGAAAATGCTCTCAGAAATTTTTGCAGTGAAAACAACTATTATCATATGTTGGGAAATATTCATTCTTTCTATTTGCATGAATAATTAATTTTTGACTAGGCAGAGAGACATAATGGAGGGAGGAAAAGTACAAGAATGATTCTACCTTAATTCTTAGGTCATGCATTCATAGATAAGAAGTCTAGTTTTTGCTCAGAAGAGTGTATGAGTGAAAAATACAAAGCAGTTTCAGGAAAATAAATAACATGCACATCTTCACATCCTCCAAAGCTCCTTGAAAGCTGACCATATCTTCATGACTTGGTAATTTCTTACTGTGGAGGAAATATGACTTTAAGATATTTATAGGAGATACAGGTTGTAAATGAAGTTGTTCTATATACATTTTTGTACCCTAAACATCCGAATAAAAGGGGACCATTTCGCTTGTCTACCTATGTCTCCTGAGATAATCCTGTGTTAGCACTTCAGTAGTTACTCCCTAGAAGATAATACAGGCTTTTGTAGTATCTTTTCAGAACCCTTAGATCATTAACAGGCTTGCAGTGTCCTGACAAGCCTCTGCTGAGTCTCCTGGCCCCACTCTCTTATATGTGGACCCAGGAGTGCCCTTTAAACTCAGGATCGGGCCCTCAAATCTGACCTGAACTATGCTTTAGGTGTGCTGTGCCCCATCTTCTGCTGTCCTGAGTGGTATTCCAGGATGGATCCAAGCCTTCATTGTATGTCACCTTGTCTTCAGCCCTGTCTCCAGGATGGACCTAGAGAGTTGGATGGAGAGGAACCTAAGTTCAACAAGGGCAAGTGTAGGGTTCTACACCTAGGAAGGAATAACCCCATTCGCCTGCAGGCTGAGAGTGAACTTCCTGGAGAGCAGCTTGGTGGAGAAGGACCTGGGAGTCTTGGTATACAACAAGTTGACTATGAGCCAGCAATGTGCTCTTGTGGCCAAGAAGGCCAATGGTATCTTGGGGTGCATTAAGAAGAATGTGGCCAGCAGGTCGAGGGAGTTATCCTCCCTCTCTACTCTGCCTCGGTGAGGCCACATCTGGAGTACTGTGTCCAGTTTTGGTCTCCCCCAGTTCAAAAAAGACAAGGAACTACTGGAGAGAATCCAGCAGGGGGCAACAAAGATGATGAGGGGACTGAAGCATTTTCCTGTGAGGAAAGACTGGGAGAACTGGGTCTGTTCAGCCTGGAGAAGACTGAGAGTTGATCTGATCAATACTTACAAATACCTTAAGGGTCAGTGTCAAGAGGATGAGGCCAGATTCTTTTCAGTGGTGCCCAGCGACAGGGTAAGGGGCAATGGGCACAAACCGAAATTCAGGAAGTTCCATCAGAGTATGAGGAAGAACTTCAATACTTTGAGGGTGACCAAGCACTGGAACAAGCTGTCCGGAAAGGTTGTGGAGTCTTCTTCTCTGGAAATATTCAAAACCTGCCTGGATGCGATCCTGTGCAACTTGCTGTAGGTGAACCTGCCTTGGCAGTGAGGTTGGACTAGATGATCTCCAGAGGTCCCTTCCAACCCTGATGATTCTGTGATTCTGTCATTTACTTTACAGGTAGCCTTGTTTCAAGTCCTGCTTTCTGGATGAGCCTTAGATACACCATAGGTAGTCCTACTTCCATGCTTATTTCCTGCTATCCTTGCTTGTTGACTGGACATCCTGCATGGATACAAGACTTGATCTATTACTTTGTCTTGTGTGGACCCTGTTGATGGACCATTTTTGTGGCACAACTGTCACCCTGCATAGACCCCATGTAACTATATCCTGTTGGTGAGGACATGGCCTGTGCTGGGTTCACACTCATTTTGTGAAGCAGTCCCATTCCTGTGACTCCATATCAGGGTCTACAGCCTGAAACTTCAAATGAATTTCAGCGTCTTGCTAAGTCCCCTCCTATTCTCAGAGCATGCCCTATATATTTAACTTCTCACAACATTAAACCCCTCAGTCATGATCCGTCGATTTTGCTGTGATGTAGTGTGTACCTGGGCTCACATGCTACTTAGAGGAGTTTTTTTAAAAAAGCTTCTTATTCCTTTGATTTAACTTCATCAGCATGTTAACTACTGTACTTTCAACTGAAAAATATGGAAGTTGATGGCATATCAGAGTGAAGAGTCTAACCTGATGAGATTGCATAGAGGCAAATTGGAATTGAGATAGGTATCTTTTTGTAAATCTTAATCACCTAATTTTAATTTCTGTTTTAAGAGCACCCACAGCTTTCCTTACAGTTTTCTAACAGCTAGGATAGCTTCTGGAGTTTATTGGCTTTAGTTTATGCTGTCCTTAGATATCCAAGACTTTTTAGCTGTCCACTTGAACTCATGAATTCTGATGGGAGTAAGACACAAAATTATTAATGTAAACTTTTTTCAGGGTAAAGGTCTCTTTTACATCCAACACTTAAGTCTTTTACTTACTAAGTTAATGACTGATTAGTCCCCTAGCAGAATTTGTTGAAATGAGTGTTCCATGTCCAAAAGATTTGATTCCAACTTGCTTTAAAATATCACTGACACTCCTTAATTGACTGGATTATACATTTTTAGGGAAACATAAGTGTTTAATTTGACTTTTTTTTTTTTTTAAGTTAAGCATATATTTGAAATTATGAGTGCAAAGAATTATAGATTAAATACTGTTATGAATGAAACACTATTTGTCTTACATGATTTTCGATATCTGGAATTTTTTAAAAAATCTTATTCTAAGGCCAAGGTCTAAAATAAACATATATGCCCTAAAAGCATTTTTTTTTTTTTTTAATTGACTGTGAAGAGACTTTAGATAATATCTTAGGTAGAAGCATCTTTTTTCCCAGATATCAAAACATGAATGGGTCCAATCTAACTGCTGATAGACTGATGTAATGAAATGTTTAGAATAAAATAGAATCTCAGAAAATATTTAATAAACATAAATTTTGAGGTATTTATTTGATATATCATCTTCAGCAACCTTTTCACTCAAATTTAATAGTAGTACTAAAGTAGAGTTGTTTTTATTTTCTGTGTTTATCTGTGATTACAGGTTACATTTAATATGCAGTGGTAGGAATCTGATATTGTTCTGCATGATATTCACACAGCAGTCACAGACATGAAAGAGATCTAAGAAGTCAGCATAGTGAGTGGTGCTATACTTTTCCTTCAGCAGTCGTGAGTCTCACTTTCTACTAACTTGTTCACAGTTACGAGATGAACTGAGTGCTTGGAGGTTGCACTCTGTTTTACAAAGAAAATATGTTTTCAAATATACTATATTAGATTAAAAAATTGCACAAATTAACCATTTGCAGGGGGTAGATGTGGGTGTGGATTTAATGATTACTTTTACGAATGTCTTTATTTAGTCTGTACAGGTGCTTAGAATAGCCTTACACCAATTCCTGTATGATTTTTATCTAGGTCAATTTTTCATATGATTATGTGAAAATGTATAATATGTAATATTCATGTAATTATTATTAGAGATAATAGTTGTAACTTTCTTCATGGAAGTCTGACAGCAAAACTGTTGTGATGGTATTTACATATTGCAGTGAAAACTCAAACCATTTTTTGAATAATTGTATAGTTAAATAAAAATAAATACATGCATCTCTGCTTTGCACATTACCAGCAAGTCTGGATATACATATTATTTCAGCTCCTGTGATGGTTTATGTTTAAAAAAAAAAAAAAAGAAAAAGAAAAAAAAAGCACGCTTTATTGCAAAGGCTTATCAAATATTCTTGGAAATCCTAACCTGAAACTTAATTTCTCCTATACTAACACATATGAGAAACAAAAGTCAGTGTGGTGGTTTGATACTTACTTGTGTACTTCTAGTGCTTCCTACTGAGCTAAAAGTAGACTTGCAGATTAAAAATTTTAATATGGAAACTGATTTTTACATCAGTTTATTATCACAGACAATTCACAGATCACAGTTGTCGTCAGCAAAGTCTTCTCTCTGTTTCTGATTTTCTGAAAACTGCATGATTCAAATATCTTTTATTGGGTTCACTTGGCAAGGTTGGGGGTGGGACACACGACTGCAGAGGAGGCTTCTGTGACAAGATGCCAGAAGCTGCCCCCATGTCAGACAGAGCCAGTTCCAGCCAGCTCTAAGGACCTGCCACTGGCCAAAGCTGAGCCTATCAGTGACATTGATAACTTTTCTGTGATAACATATTTTAGAAACAGTAAAAACTGCTGCACAGCAGCTGTGAAAGAGGAGTGAGAACATGTGAGAGAAACAGCCCTGCAGATACCAAGGTCAGTGAAAAAGGAGGATGAGGAGGAGCTCCAGGCACTAGAGCAGAGATTCCCCTGCAGCCCACAGTGAAGACCATGGTAAGACAGGTTATCTCCCTGCAGTCCAAGGAGATCCATGGTAGGTAGGTGGATCTACCTAAAACCACATAAGCAGAATTATTGTAGCCTGTGTTGCTTAAAAGCTTGCAGCATTTTCTTCCTTCAAAGTGAGCACCACTCCGTAGAGCCAAGAAAGGAAACATGCTTTTACAAGTCTTCCATTTTTACAGACACTGGTATAAATTAAGGCTGAACAGGATTCCATGTGCACAACTAAATATATTTTTACTCATAAACCCTGGTATCACAAGCTCATTTCACTTTTCCTGCATATGCACACAGGAGTCCACCAAAATTCATTTGTTTAGATGTATTAGCAGAATGTATGTATTATCAGAGTTTTGTACAACGTATTTTAAGCTCACCATTATATTCTTTACCTAATTATTACTTTATCATCATATGCACAGGTTTAGAAGATTGTAAACACGCTGTCTCTGATCCAAATATTATTAGATCAAATTCACTTCTCATTAGGACTGCAATGCCATAACTGTGAGCAGAACTCATCGCACCATGGTTTCCTAATAGAGAATTACTAGGCAAAAGGTAGTTACCACTTTTCATACTGCTGCTTCTCAATTAGAGGTGTTGTTTAAGTGAACTTGCTGCTGTTTCTTTTCTCAGCATCTGGACCTATGCCAGAAGTTCATAGGGACGTAATTAAGGTCTTCACATGCCAACGAGTGGATGAAAAACTCATGAAACGTTACCAAGTAGTGTTTAGGGGCTAAGTTTTAAAGTAAGTCCTGCCAGGAATAGAGGAAATGATGCAAGATCTGGAAGTGGTGAACAACTTTGGGCTATTTTAAGAGAACGAGACAGATGTTCAAGAAACTGAAAATATACCACCATAGTAATTAGTTCTTATTCCTGAAGAGAGGTTGAATTTGGCACCAATTCAAAGTGAGGGGCAAAGGAGCAGAGAGCATATCTCATTCTTCAAAATATATACTTGCAAGAAAGCTCGGTTGTCATGCCACATTAAACAAGTTTCCATTATGTGCAGAAAACAGAAAATACTAAGCCATCACATGTACTAGCAATTTCTGCTGCACACTTTACAAGAACAGACCATCAGAATGCACATAGGTTACACATGGGGTTTTATATACACCATATTCTGTGTTACAATGCTTTAAAAATGTAAAATTTCATTTAACCATTTAGTTTATCACACATCACTTGAAAAAATGTAAAAGCATAGTTTTGGTGGTGGAGATATACTGCCATTTTTGTTTATAATGAAAAAAATCTTTACACTTTGAGTTTTCCTATTCATTCATCAGACTTCTTCGGTTATTGTGATACGATGAGGAGGTGACAGAGTCAAACTTCATGAGGAGTCAGTATTTTAAAAGATTTGATGTCTAGTGATTGAAGCAGGTACTCCACGTTAGAGTTCACTGTTGGAAAAATTGTATGGAAAAGAAAACCATTTGCAAGTTTTAATTTTTTGGGAAAAAAAAATTGAGAGGCCATCCTGTTTCTTAGAGATAGTTGCCTGTTTGTAAATAGAATATAGCAATAATTACTGAAGGTAGTCAGAGAGGTTGTTTAAGGGATTAACTAATGTTAAATCTGATGTCAGAATGTTATATATTCACAGAATTACAAAATCTTTGAGGTTGGAAGACACCTCTGGAGATCATCTAGTCCAACATCTCTCCTCAAAACAGTATCAGCTAGAGTAGATGGCTTATATCTGTGTCCGGTTGGATTTTGCTTGTCTCCAGGAGTGGAGATTCCACAACTTCTCTGAGCAACCTGTTCCAGTACATCATCACCTTCACAGTAAAAATGTTTCTTTTTCTCATGTTTAGATGGAATTTCCTGTATTTCCATTTGTACCTATTGCTTTTATCTTTTCACTGAGTACCACTCAACAGAGTTTGACTTCCTCTTCTTTATTCCTAACCATCAAATATTTATAAACACTCATAGGAGCCCCCTAAAACTCCTTTTCCCCAGGCTGAATAGTCCCAGCCTATCCTTATATGTCCCATACTCCAAAATCTGAATTATCTTTGTGGCCTATCATTTATTTGCTCTGGTAGATCCGTGTCTCTTTTGTACTGAAAAGCCCAGAACTGCGCCCAACAGTCCAGATGTGTCTCATCAGTGCTGAGCAGAGAGGAAGGATCACCTTCCTTGAGGTGCTGACAACATTTCTCCTAATGCAACCCAAGAGGCTGTTTACCTTCTTTGATACAAGGACACATGGGTAGCTCATGATTAACATGGTGTGTAACAGAGCACATATGTGTGGCAGTACTCCTGATCAGGTGCACAGTGTTGCATGTCACAGAATCATAGAATGGCCTGGTCTGGAAGGGACCTTGAAAGATCACCTGGTCCAACCTTTTGTGGGAAAGAGATCCTAGATGAGATTATCTAGCACCCTGTCCAGTCACATTTTGAAAATCTCCAGTGATTTCCCCTTGTTGAACTTGATGACATTATTTTCTGCCCATCTTGTCACCATTGAGTGGCAAGTGGTGTCCCTCAGGAGTCTGTACTGGGACCAGTGCTTTTTAATATCTTCATGACATAGGCAGCGGGATTGAGTGCACCCTCAGCAAGTTTGCAGATGATACCAAGCTGAGCAGTGCAGTTGATATGTCTGAGGGACAGGATGCCATCCAGAGGGACTGTGACAAGCTTGAGAAGTGGGCCTGTGTGAATCGCATGAGCTTCAACAAGGTCAAGTGTAAGGTCCTGCACCTGGCTTGGGGTAACCCCAGGTATCAACACAGGTTGGGGGATGATGTGATGGAGAACAACCCCATGGAGAAGGACTTGGCGGTACTGGTAGATGAAAAGCTGGACATGAGCCAGCAATGTGCACTTGCAGCTCGGCAGGCAAACAATATCCTGGGCTGCATCAAAAGCAGCGTGACCAGCAGGTCGAGGGACGTGATTCTCCCCCTCTACTGCACTCTGGTGACACCCCCCCTGCAGTACTGCCTTCAGTTCTGGGGCCCCCAGCACAAGAAGGACATGGACCTGTTGGAGTGAGTCCAGAGGACACGAAGATGATCAAAGAGATGGAGCACCTCTCTTATGAGGACAGGCTGAGAGAGTTGGGGTTGTTCAGCCTGGAAACGAGAAGGTTCTGGGGACACCTTACAGCAGCCTTCCAGTACTTAAAAGGGGCTTATAGGAAAAATGGGGACAGACTTTTCAGCAATATCTGTTGTGACAAGACAAGGGATAATGGTTTTAAACTAAAGGAAGGTAGATTCAGACTAGATATAAGAAAGCAATTTTTCACAATAAGGGTAGTGAAACAGTGGAACGGGTTGCCCAGAGAGGTGGTAGATGCCCCATCCCTGGAAACATTTAAGGACAGGCTGGACAGGGCTCTGTGCAGCCTGATCTGGTTGAAGATGTCCCTGCTCATTGCAGGGGAGTTAGACTAGGTGGCCTTTAAAGGTCCCTTCCAACCCAAAGCAGTCTATAATTCTATGATTTTATGATTCTATGATTCTATGATTTCTCTAGCTTATCAGGATCCCTCTGAATGGCAGAACAATTGTCTGGTCTGTCAGTAATTCCTTTTAGTGTTGTCTGCAAACTTGCTGAGGCCGCACTCTGCTCAATCACTGAGGTCATAAATGCAGCTGTTAAACAGTTTTGGAGCCAGTAATGACCTCTAAGGCACACTGCTGATGACTGGCCTCCAGCTGAACTTTATGGTGCTGATTATAATTTTTTAAGCCTGGCAGTTCAACCAGTTTTAAGTCCACCTTACTGTCCATTTGTCTGGTCTATACTTCATCAGTTTGTCAATGAGGATATTACGTGAGACAATGTTAAAAGTCTGGCTCAAGTCAGTCCCTCTGGTGATATATCCCTTCCTCTGCTGGTGTCCTATTTTCCACTCCTTTTTTTTAAAGAAGTGTAATAGAGAAATAACAGAATTGAAAACCAGAAACTGTGTCCAGAGTTTGCTGACCGAGAAGGCACTAAAATTCATTAAATTGAATGAAAGCATGTGCATTTTCCATAAATTCAAGAAAATCTGCTTTCACCTCTTTTTTCTAAGATCAACAGCCCAGAATCTTGTGCTGAATCTCTGTTAAGATCCAGAAATTAAATGGTGTAGCACTAACTGTCTCTGGAGTATAAAGCCTATTAGATGCAAAGCATGTTCCATATTCGTGAACAGAATCAAGTCCTCACAAAATTCAGCTATAGTACTTGTCTTTTTAAAATACTGTTTGAAGATAGGGAGGCAGTTTTTTTCTGAGTTTATACATCATCTACTTATTACAACTGCCCTGTCTGCTAATGGCAACACTTGGCGATTTTAGGTTCAGTGCTTTAGAAGATCCAAATGCAAATTTTCTACTGTCTGTTCTCTAGGTAAAGATTGTCTAGTATATCCTTCACATACATCTAAACAAGATGAATTCTATGTTCCCTCTGGTGGCACAGCTTCAATAGGATACATTAACAGTGCTCTTATCACACTTCTTAGTCAGGGGTCGCTCTCGACCAGAATGTAAGTGACAATATGCTGCATATGTTGCATGTAATCATTTCCTGGATACAGCAACAGAGCATCTCCTCCTGTCGTATCTTAAAATAAATTGCAATTACTGTTTCTTTCTTTTAAAAAACATAGGCAAACAACAACCAGAAGAAGCAGAACATGAGTTTTTCTCCCTGAACAGACATATTTTCTATACATTCAGAATGTTTGGTTCTGGAAATGTGGAATTTTAAACATATCCAAATTCTTACTATTTCCTATGTGATGAGATTGTGTTTTCAAAAGCCTATGTGCAGCATCACTTAAACTACTGTGGAACAGTAGCATTGACTTGGCAACCAAGCTTGACTAAAGCAGGTTGGAAATATATGAGTAGAAAATAAGGTACTATCTATCTGTTTAGTATCCTATTACTATCTCATTATTACCTAGTATCTTATTTTATTTTGTATTTGCTTCATATAAAATACATTTTTATTATAACAGACAGATTTTATTCCAGAAGGTCCATCAAAAAGAAATTTGAACTCTTTGAAATTGCATTCACTCAAATGAAAAAACACACAGGATTAAAGAGTGAAGCAATGATACAGGCTCTTCCCCAACAGTGCTAATAAATAACCCATTGAGGTCCAATATTATCACAGAGGAAAAAAAAATGCTTGACACATACTAATTGTATTTTCATTAAAGAGTATAATTTTATTGTAAAATCAGAAAAAAAATAGAGAAGGGTTCAGGAAATCTGAAAGGATTTCTCTACTGCATAATTCCTGTTTGGTTTTCACAGAGCAGTGAGTCTAGTTCAAAAAACAGTTGTTTATTTTTTCCTTTCCTTAGGAAACTTAATAGATAATTTATTCTATATCCCCAAAGAAGGGCTGTACTCCAAGCATACCTTACACACAATATCAACTAGAAAACAATAGGAAAATAAACATAAAGATCTCTGCACACCTTAAAGTGTACAGCACCTTTTACCTGAGAGCTTCCCCTGGAGAGTTATTTTTCTCTCCCTCTCTTGAATGGCCTCATGCTCTTATTTCTGCCAACTGCTCCTACAATAATAATTAGGGTTGTTAGTCTCTGCCTACCTGAAATAATTGCAGTGTAATTATCCTTACCATCCTGAACATGAGGTGCCTGGACGGAAGAAAAATCTGCCTATGATTGGGCAGACAAAAGACAAAAGAACAAAAAGACAAGCAACAGACTGCTTGTCATTATGATTTAAGTAAATTATTTTGGACTAGACCTACTAGAAAATAAGCATGCTCACATCCCAACATTGCAAGAACATAACTTTTTAATGTTTACCCCTTGAAATGGATTATAGAACCCTATGTTAGGTGTATGGGCTTCTTATATTATGTCTGGCAATAGGTAAACACAACAGCTCAGAATGAGATTCCAACAAGTGATATGGTGAACAGGAACTTGCCCACAGCTGTAAAGCAAGAATTGTCACGCTTTATGTTGACTGATCCTGAGATTGTAGGGTAGTAACTTCAGTTAACTTGTCTTCATGGCCGCAAGTGCTATCTAAATGCAGTCTTCATGTTTCTTTTAAGATAAGTGATGGTTTCTAGTGTTTAGTTCATTCACCCTGGACATGAGGTTGCTATCTGAAAAGTTTAAGATTGCTTTTTCAACCCCACAATAACATGTCTTAACAATTACATTACAGGATATGTTGCTAACCATTTCAGGCTGTTCTTTATCTCTCTTCTTGAAGCTTTGCCATGGGTACAAATAAAACAAAACAAGATTAATCCAGAATGGGGAAAAAAAAAAAAAAAAAAAGAGAGAGGAAAGAAGCTATTCAGCTGAATGGCAGAGACTTCAGTCTAGGTCCATGCATTCTGCATGACACAGTCACTGGGTAAAATACAAATACACTTCAGGTTACAAGACTGAAACTGAGTATTTCCATGTTCTATGCATGGAGATTCAGTAATTAACATTCTTCCTGGAACAGCAGATCTTGAATTGTTCGTTCTGTGTAGACACACAGCTTTAGCAGACATGATTTCGGATACACCTGGTCCATCCTAACCTTAAGTACTGTGATAAGAGATAAATACAACTTTATTGAAAAACAGAAATGGGAGTTAACATTTGTCAAGCTGAGATCAAAACAGTATTGACATTATGTTCTACCAATAAACTATTTCCTAAAAGGTTGGGAAGACTGTTTCTACAAGAGTAATCTCTTTTCTTTCTATATGTTAACATTTCTGTTTTAAAAACAGTAGATATCAGTTAATAGAGGTGACATTCTGAGTCTGAAATTTGAGCAACAAAGTACTGTAGATTAAAATGTAAACTGACTTCAACATTTTATTTTGGATAACCCTAGGTCCTTATTACCATTTTTAGATCCTCTTTGTGACACACCTTAATGTTCCCATATGTATTGACTGTACACCCCTGTACAACGAGTTTTGTGAAGGGTACTTTGTCACCCAGCTCAAGACACTTCTTTTCTGTACAATTATGTTGAAATCTTGGCTATCTATGTGATGTTCTTTTATCAACACTAACTTACAATACTTGTGATTTAAACCAGCCTGTTTGACTTTAAATTACAGTAGAGCAGAAGAAAAATACCTCAAACAGCAAAGCAAAGGTCTCAGGTGACAAGCAGCATCCAGGTTATAGGCAGATTCTTCATTGTTAGTCCCTAAGGTTTTGGATATAAACTGTATATGGTAGACACAGCACCTTTCCTCTGACATTCTGCTCAGGCTAAGGTGGTCAAAGAAGCCTTCAGGTCAAAAGTCTGAGTGCTCAGCCTGGACATGAATTACCCTCACTTTCACCCACCAATCTAAGCAAATCCTAAATCTATTATTTGAGCTAGCTCTTAGACAAGATGCATTCCAGAGTCGATGAGATTCATCCCAGGGTTATGAGATGCACCCCAGGTTCCTGAGTGATCTGACAGTTGTAGATGCTAACCCACTCTCCATCATATTTGAAAAGTCATAGAGAAGTCCAAAGTCACTGGAGAAAAGAGAATATCATACCTCCTTCTATGACCAGGTCACGCTTGGTGAATGAGGGAAAGGCTGTAGATATGGTCTACCTGGACTTCAACAGGGCCTTTGACACTGTCTTCCATGGCATTTTCCTGGAGAAACTGGCAGTTCATGGCCTG
>NW_009621367.1:85441-98286 GCF_000690535.1 Cariama cristata | reverse complement strand
GAGTTCCAGTCAGAGCTCTCTGTTCAACCTAGCCGGTCTTCTTCCCCGCCGGCTCATCTTGCGGCACATTGGGACAGCCTGCTCCTGTGCCTTTAAGATTACCTTCTTGAAGAGTGTCCAGCCTTCCTGGACCTCTTTCTGCTTCTCCTTTCCTTTTGCCTTCCTCCAGGCCCTTGCACATGAACAGACCAGTAAAACCACATGAAGTTTAATGCAGCAGGTACAGCAATCTGTGGACCTACAGAAGTAAGCGTATAGATGCCTCGACCTGATGCCTCTTAGTTCAGTATGCTGGCAGGAATGGAGACACCACGGAATCATAGTGAGAAGAAGTCCTGCCTGAATGAGGTCTTTTCTTTCACAGATGTTACTTTAGAAGAAAGAATAGCTAATTAGAAGGAGGGAATACTTAAAAACATTTTGACTATACAAATTCATTTTTTCAACAAGTGTGTGGTTTCCAAACATATTAACAGAGTGAAACAGAGAACCATTATTAAGAGCTATCTACAGATACAGATTTCTTTTTAGGCAGCAACATCTTAAACATGTAATGTGCTATCCTGATAACTCCTCTGTCTAATTTATTTAATTTTCCTCTTCACAAAAGTCCTTTTTTAAAACCCTATTCCAACCCTCTGGGAAGATCTTTAGGGAAAAGTAAAACTGAACTTTTTACAGAAAAAACATTTTGGGTATCAGCAGGTGAAAGTTGTGTTATTATTGACTTACAGTAGCTCGCAATATGTTAGGCACTAACTCTACCAATAGAAAGAAAATTGTGATCCCCAGGCAAAATTTGCCTTAGGGTAAAAGTGCAAAAAAATATTAATGGCTCTACAGATTTTAACAGCCTAGTGTTCACAAACTAAACCTCCAGTTCACTGCCTTTCATTTGGAAAATGTGTGTGCTTATTGCAGGTCAAGTCCACTCTCAGCTGCTGGGTGCCCTCATGCCCACAGCACAGGGGAAGAGTGTGCAGTGACCACCCAGGCTTTCTTCCCGTGGAAGCCACTCTGTGTGTGCGTGTGCGCACGGGCGTGCACACGTGTGTTCATGTTCATGCATGGAGAAGACAGTGTTCATGTTACTGCCCTCCTCTCTCCAGGTACGGAGTTTGAGTAGGGCTAAACTGTATATACTTGCACAAGGGAACTTGGGATTGTTTCTCAGTTTAGTTAAATAAACATAGCTTTAGAGCTTAGGAAGAATCTTCGAGTGGTTAAGTATTCATGCAAGTATTTGCAGGATCAAAAGATAGCTACAGTACAGAAAATTGAATGGAAAGTAAAAGTAGCTGTTAGCTTGCTGTATTAGGCTGTATAATACACTAGTAACACCTTTTTGACGTGTTAGAGGTATATGATTTGTTTTCCTGTACCAACACCTCAGCCATAGTCTTCCAGGAGGGTCCATATTTATCACTGATTTTAAATTGTGAGATGACAAAAGACTTCCATTTAACACATTAGATGTTCTTGATAAGTATTTAAAAAAAAAAAGAACCAATCAGTGTGTTGAAATTAATGACAATCTACAACATCTCATAATATTCAATCTCCATTTAGCAGATAAATAATGAAGATGAAAGTTTCTCCATTTTCACTATACATCACCCCTGGCTCAAGTTTGCCGCTTCAGCAGCTCTCTGAAAAAGATATGTCTTGCAGCATGCCTTCAAGGACATTAGATTTGGGCTGTTTCAGATTAAGGAGGCTTCACTGAGAATGCACTGCCAAGAATTATTTCTCTTTTACATCTAGAAGGATCCAGCTTGAGTGACATCTGACGTGTTGTGGTTGAAGAGGACCTGTAAGAGAGATATGCCTGAGAAGACAGTAATGGCTTTACAGATCAGTTCAGAAAGGGCATGCCCTGCCTTTTAGCCTTCAAGGTCTCATCTGGATGTTCACCAGCTAAGACAAGTGATCAAATTAGTCTTTATTGATGTTTGACTTTATGCCCAGATAAGGTGCATACCTCTCAAGTCTCTCTCAACTTTTTGCATCACTCTGCTTCTTTTCTCCACTGGCTCCTAGCCTATTCTCTTCCTCAGAAAAGACACTTAGCATGCATAGTAATTAAAAATAGTCTTATTGCCTTATTAAAAAGAAGCTGCAGCAGTGTCCTTTGCAATTACACAGTGCACCAGAAGGCACAATACCTAAAGGTCAAACACTAATTGCTGTTACGAGTGGGATTAGTCTGATCAAATATAGATACCTAAACAGTAGATACCTACAACTGAAGCAATCACCCACCAGAGAAAAGGAACAGCCATTTTTAGGCCATGGTTTATCTGACCTATTCCAGTCATCTACTTTAGAAGTTTAGTCATGTCCTAAAGAGTTTTTGGTGCTTTCCATTGACAATAAAGGGAGACTACAGTAGGTAGCTCACATGCTATGTGCATATCTAAAGGTAGGTGAGGTAAATCCTGTGCTGGTGAATGTGTCAGTCAGAGCAGCCTGTAAAGAGTCAGATGGCACTTCTGTGCCTCTCTGTGTGATTGGGCTGCACGCCTTCATCCAAAGAAGGTAGAAAGTACTGCCTTTCTAGCTTCTTAGAAGCAACTAAGTTAGTGTGTGCTTGTGTCTTTAAAACTTGAAATTCACTTGTACAAAACATCCTTTTAAATTAAGTGAACTTTAATTTAAGCGAACCTTCAAAGCACAGTGGGTTGGTGTTTCTACAGACAACAGTAGTCATAAAATACCCATGTAGATTATCTTTTTAAAACTTCAGAGCTTCAGAGTTGCTTCACTGGTAGTTGTGCACAGAGGTTATCTTCATAGTCAGAAAAGAGAAAACATAAGCCAAAACGTTTGAATTAGAATTTCTTAGAGGATTGAAACAAAATTTAACAGAATTCAACAATAAATGCTTATGAAGACTTACTCTATAAGGTCTGATTTTTAGAAATGCTGTGGAATAAATATTGTTTAAAGCAGTTCGTTGTTTTAAGTAGCCAAGTTTGAAAATAGGACCTCGTTTGCTGTCTTGGTGTATGTAAGCAGATCTCATTGGGATCATTCATGTGTCCATTATGCAGTTGTGCAGTTCTTGGTTGTCTGAAACTTGAACTGTCTGAAACTTAAACTGTGTTTAGGAAATATTTTGAGCAACAAAATCATCAGCTGACCTCTGAATCAACAAAGGCATGGTAATTCTCCATATATGGTTGTGCAGTATGACTTAAATGTGCAATTTCCGGTTTGTATTATACTAGGAAAATGGAACAGTTTATAAATAACTCAAACTAAAATCCCATAGATGTCTGGAGTCAAGGAAAACATGGGAGTTTTCATAAGGTTTGTACCAGTTCTCTAAAGGAAGGTAAATCCTATTTGGATAGTCTTTACAGGAAGAAAATGGACTTAATTGTCCATTTACAGAACTGGGTATTATAGTCAGTGGTTTCAGGAGTAAACATATTAAAATAATTGACAACATAAAAGAGGTGAGTAAATGTAATGAGTATTTTATATTGCTTTGATATCTGGCAGAATACCTGTAGATAATACTTCCTTCTAACATAATAACCTTCTTAATATGTGACATTAACTTACCAGGCTGAGTTATTTTTATAATTCAAAACCTATTTTAGATAGCTTTAGATACCCTAAGTAATTTTATATACAGTAGAGATTAATAGAGATCAACTGTGGGCTTGGGATTGTGAGGAATGAAGAAAGAGATTGATGTTGAAGAATAGATCAATTTTGTGACATAAACCAAAATTTGATGCTTGAAAGAGGGGAAAAGAGAGAAATTATGTAAAACCAGCTTATTTATATTGTCTGTTAGTATTTTCTAAGGAGGTCGCTGTTGGCTAGATGGAAAACTACACAGAATAATTTAAAATAATATTTTCTTAGTATCAGCCCATTATTCTAAGGCTACACATACCAATACTAAAGCAATCCAAATTTTTTAGGTTTGGTTTATGTCATACTAGACCTTAGTACCAATTAATTTTTAATTTATGAAGTTCTAACAATCCTATCACTTACAAAATAAACTAATTATAAAGCTTGTTAGTCAAATCAATTTAGTTTGTAATTTTATACTTTTAAAAACATTACAGAAAATTCCACAAATCTAAGAATTTACCTTAACTGCCAATGGATTTGGGAAAGGATGTATTACAAAAGACACATTATTAACTTTTGTGAAAAGTACCCCTACCTTCATATAATTGGGGGGAAATATAAGTTGTTTTACAGAATTGATCCTAATTCTTTGGCTTGGTCAAAGAAACGCTCATTATGGGTAGAAGGAGGGGTTTCAGTTCATCTTTTGAAGTTCTTTGGTCTGTGTATAAATTAGAAAAATCTAGAGACTGCTGTAAGAGTAAAAAAATCTTTCTTCTCCCTTGTTGCCTTTCACTAGTAGAAGTAACAGTACTAATGTTGGTGGTGTTTAGTCTGTCACTTCACTTTTTGCCTGTAGTGGATGCTAAAATGAATTTTAATTGCCTCAAGATGAGCGTGATGGGATACTATTTACAGTAGGGTATATTTCTGGATATTATTTCCAAAAAGCCAAAAGGGTTTTTACTTCTTTGGTCAATGTGCAGTAAAAGCATCAAAGAATGGATGTCTGTAACTTGTTATCAGCAGAAAACTAGTTTGTTTTTTCTTTATTCTATAATAAAGAAACTACTTCAGACTGTTCATGGTTATTCTATTGTCTCTGTTTCTAATGACACGCTCTGAAGCTGTTGTTGATGGTATTGTAAGCTCTTGAGCAATAGGGCAAGAGATTTATTCTGGTTCATGTACCAGTATGAGAAAAATCAATTTTCTGTCAAGAAGACAGAACTAGTAGTGTAGAAGAAAAATCTCTGAATATGTACAATGGCTTTGTGACACCAAATAGTTAAAGAGGGATCAAAACACAGGGACAAGCTTATTGTATGCCACACTACATAGATACCGCATCAGAAAGAGTTTAGTTTGTCTACCAAAATAAAGGAAGTAGCATAAAAAAGACATGTGTACTACAATGTGATGGAGAATGGGACCGTGTCTAATATCTCAATGAAAATGTAATAAAAAAACCCCTTTAACTTAATCAAAAAGTACCTCACAATAATGACATTTGCAAGCAATATTTTCCTCTGTGATCTAATTATTGTTAACTGTTGAGCTATTCATCCTATTTGCATTTTAGCTTCTGGACTTCTCCCTGACTTGAGTACTGGAGGGAATATTACTGGTACCACAGCAGGTGGGACTCTTTCCTTCATATTTGTTCTGAATTAATGTCTTTAGACACAGAAGGCACAAAATAATTGAAAGTGTTATATTTCACGAGACCTGTGAAAAAGTGGTCATAACAAGGTCTCTTGGCTGAAGACTAACTTGAGGGTCTCTGAGTCTTCTCACTGTCCAGTACCTGCCCAGGATGCTGCTCAAGTAGTTTTCCGATGCATAGCTAAGTAATTTAAGACTGAGAGCAATACCAGCTAGGAAATGGATTGTGGGCACAAATTGCCTCCTTTCTCTTTTCTGAGAAAGTATCATGAGCTTGTATTGCTATTTCTTGGGACAGAGGTGAGAGAGGACAAAGCAGAAAGTAGCAGACGTCCTGCCTTGTTGGGAGATAAAGAAGTAACCTGGCAGGGTGTCTTTGATGCAAGCAAGACTAGGAAGTATCTGAAAGATGTCTTGGTAGAAAAAGAGTCTTTCCATTGGGGATTTGGAGAGCTGTCTTCTCATAATTTGCTGTCTAAACCTAGAATTTATGGCAGAGTAAAGCCAAATTTTTCCTCAGCACGCCAGTGCTAGTTTCATTTTCTATCTTCCATCTGGATGACAAATTCTTAAGGCCAGAAATGCTTGTGCGGCATGTTTAAAAAGAGTAATGCCTGTCTATCCTACATCCTAAAATACTGAAGCCTTGATCCTGTAATGCACTGTGTGGAGTTCATTGTATAATTGATACAAACTTTCTGTCTCGTTATGGCAAATTCAGCTCACCCCAGGGACAGAAGTAATTACTATCATTCCAAGACAAGGCAAGCAGGACCCACGGTAAGTAGGATAAATGTTCTTTCAGGACTAGGGGCTTCTGTTCTGTTTGATATGTACAAGGACTTTGTTATTTAATTACGTGAAAACTAGATTGAACCTTTGATTTTTTTTTTGTCCTGAAGCTGTGTCTATAGACATAGGAGATTAAGTGTGTGGTGGTTGTCTAAGAAGATATGTTATACAAATGTGAGGCATCCGGTATCATTACCAGATAAATTGTATTTTCAGAATTTAATTTAACAGTTTCCGGTTTTGAATTTCCCATACTTATCTTTGTAGGATATGAGAAGTACAGAATAGATTACAATAAATTATTTAAATTAAGCATATAAAAATTTAAGATTATATATGGCCAGAATGAAGTAAGTGGTTAAACAACTAGGCCAAAAACTGTTCTAAGGCTTTACCTTTGCTACCAAGGCTGCCTGCATTCTCTGTGCCTTCTCCATGAATTAACAAATTTAGCTGTATTTTCTTCCTCCTACTTGATAAACATGTTGCTCTAGAAAAGAGAGAGAGAATTAATTAAATTGACAGTTATGAGCCTATTCTGTGGTAATAGTGCTGAGTTTTTATTAAGTGAGGCTAGGCCTCGAGCTGGCTTGCTCTGCAGTTCCTTTTTGCGTAGACATTTTTTCGGTTGTTGAAAAGAACTTGGCAATTTTATTTGCTTTGAAAAAGACTAGTTTATGAAAATCATAATGTCTATTGTATCACAGAGTTTCTGCTGTCTATTAAAATCTTCACTCTTTTGGCACAAGTATTTTGCAGTGGATAAAGGCAATCTGAAAGAATGCAAAAAGTAAAATTAGAAAAATGATGTTGCTAATCAATGGATCAACTTTGCAAGCAGCCACTGAATTAATTTTAACATTTAATGTTAATGTTGTTTATTATGGAGACTTGACTTGAATTTTGTTTGTGAGTCTAGCTGCATGCAGAGTTGGCAATCTTACTAAGAAGAAAAGTTTAAAAATCAGAGGGATTTGGCTTCTGTGTATGATGTAGGACAACATGTACTGTAAAATAAAAATAATGTAATTTGGCCAAAGTTGTACAAACTGTGTTTCTTGTTCCATGCAGAATGCAATGATTAAGAGTTACTAACTCTCATGAAGCTAGAAGCTTCAGTGTCAGTGTCAGTGGACTTTTGGCTCCCAATATCCAAATCAGTCAGCCTTAGCAGCCACAAGGACAAGACTTTGCTTTGGGGAGCTTCCCTCTGGACACAGGGCTGAGGTGTTTGAATTCCTGAGAAGCTGCTTGCTCTTTTTTTTTTTTTTTTTTTTTTTTTTTGATGAGAAAACTGGTGGAATGGATGGTCTTCATGTGGTCCGTTACACTGTGGTGACTGAAGTGGATTGACTCTTTTGCCTGTCCTTCAAGTGGGAATTACCCACGTGCTTCAGTTTAAAAAAAAATACTTCATTCACAAAACGTCATATTGGGTTCTTCCCTTGTCACAGCGGATGCAGCAGTCGTGACAGACGGCACGGATTTGTCGTCAGTTGCTCCTTGAAGCAGCTGGAGCCGATGGAGCACAGTGATAAGGGTCAAAATCTGCTCAGGACAAGATCTTTCATTTTGCCTGGCACCTTTAAGTACTCCCTAAGGCTGGGCTAACAAAAATGAGAATGACTCAGTGACTGAGCGATTAGGGCTGTTAAATGAGGCAGTGTGTACCACCTCCTCCAATTTATATTAATGTCTTCAGTGCAAAATGGAGTACTTCAGCTGAGTGGTTTTGGAAAGCTGAGAACAAAACCCTCCTGATTAAATACACTGACCAGCGTGCTGCTGGGCAACAGTGGAGACTTTCACTCCATTCCCTTGCTGGTTTTTAAAATGGTGTCTTTGCCGAGATCTTTTTGTCCTGTATAATCAATGGAGAGGGGTGGATGGCCCTGAAAGGTGATTTACGTCAACTTTCAGCTTATCTCCTTCCATTGGTGACAGGGGGAGTTGGATGACTTAATTAGACTGGACATCTAAATTTCAGTTGGCAAAGTTAGCAGAGATGGTTCTCACACTAAATGACAGCAATCTAGAGAAGATATCAGTTTTATCTTAAAAGTAGGTGGGTATAATTCAATATTTCTGAATTGATCTTCCTGAGGTTAAAAATGACAGGAATGAAAAAGAAGCAAACATACCTCAAAAAAAAAAAAAAAAAAAAGAAAGAGAGAATACTGCAGTGTGATACGGAGAATAGTTAAGAGAACTGGCTGAGCAAATAACTAAAATGTGGAATGAGATTAATCAAGATATATAGAATCTTACACGAGAAAAAGCTTAAAATGCAATAATATTGGAAGAGATAAAATGTTTGTGCATTTTATGTGGATGATTGTATTTTAAAAAAATAGCAGAGGCTGTAATGAGCAGTAATTTCAATCAGAGCTTCAAAAGCAGTACTTGAGTTGCTGAATAGCAGTACTAAATACGGTAAACAGCAGAAGAGCCATCTCCTCTCCTGTAAATGTAAAAAGGTTGGTTGAATCTAAAGATGCTACAATGACTTACATCAGCTGAAGAGCTGCCCCATGAAGTTTATCAGTTCCATACTGAAATATAAATTGGAAGACGTGTATAATAATGACTTCAGCTGCTTTCTGTCTGTGGTGGTTCATTTCCACCCTCCCTTCTCTGTCAGACACCATTTAAACACGCATGCTGTATCTAAGGGCTACCTCATCCAAAAGGGTCCAAGAAAGAAACCAGGGTGGGGAGGGGAGGCAAATCAGAAAAAGCAGAGTTTGTCTACTTTAGAGATGGAAGGAAAGACAATTTCTTCCTTATTCTGCACTGCCCAAGTTTAACAGAGTGCTGCAGTGTAGGCTTTGATTCTACATTAACACATCTCAAATAGTCTTCAGACAAATTGTAGTAAGAGCAAAGGATACAGACATTAGCATCAGATTTGCCTAAAGCACTTAATAATCATGTTACAGCATTCTGAGCAAGCTGCAAGCTTGAGAGCAGGGAGTGACAATAATCAGGTGTCATTGTCACAGAGGCAGATGCCAGTCTGGAAAGTTACCACAGAATGAATCAGATTAAGCCTTTGCAGCTTGGCCAGTGGAAAAGGATGTTGGAGGACATAGCGGTAGCTTGTGGCTACAGCAACAAATGACAAAATTAGTTACTTCTTGCATTACTTCATGAGGACTCTCCTCCTCCAGGGAAAAAGGACTGCGTTCATTAATATTTCTTCACTAATAATGAGCAGACATTCACTTTTATTTCTTCAGTTCTTATCACCTGCATCTCCTCTTTTCTGTTTTCAATCCTACCTTTTACTGTTACTTGCACTTTGTGACCTTAAATCTCTCTCTCTCTCTCTCTCTCTGTACACATTTATATTTATATACACACATATATGTACATATGAAACATATATATATTTCTCACCTATCTTGGAGGGGTCCAGTTTTTACAGAAAACAATTGTTAACTGGACCTGTTGAATTCCTTAAAGAGATAACATTAAGGAAATAAATAAAAAATAGTATTAAAGCCCCGACCCGATTAGGATAATGGCTTTATTTTATGAGAACCGTCACAGAAGAATAAAAAGGGCTGGTGACTAGTACCCTTTATATAATTAGTACCTCACTAATCATGGAAAGTATTGCATCAGTTTGACTTAGAATTTTCTTTTTTTCTAAGCACAAATTAATGATATAATATATGCAGGCAAAAAAAAACACCATTACAATGAAAAGAACACCTGTTCAGATCCTGTAGCAATTAACAAAACAGGAAGCTGTTAAAAATTACTTTGGGTAGAAAGTTAAACACAGTATAAAATAGATTATGTATTTTATATTATTAAGATATTTTTACAGCTATTGTTCTTAAACCTGCCTGTGTTTTCAGGGTGCAAGGAGACGCTTGATAATATGAACAGATTTATTCAGAACATTCTTCATGGAGACAATACTACAGGTTCCCTGGAGTGAACGAAGGAGAAATAATACTGCAGATCCATGGCACCATGTGGGCACAGTCATCGCTGTACATTGGAAGTAGACCCATCCAACCCTGACTGCAAGATCTGAACTGGAATGGGACTGATGTCTCTTCTGAATGGTGTCATCTTAATGCTGCCATCTTGTGAAAGACACGGGAGAGAGAGGAATGTCTTACCAGTTCCTGCCCATCCAAATAATAAAAAGGCTTTTAGGAGCTGGGAGAAAAATCCTAGAGGGGAGCAGTTGGGAGAAGTGTGATCACGTCAATCAGAATGTCTTTTTTTCTTTTTGTTTCTTTGTTTTTCCACCAAGTATTGGACATCTCAGCTGAAGCTGTTGCTCTCTTCCCTACCTGCATGCACATATATAGATTAATTTTTGTGTCTGTTTAGAACAGAGCTGTTTACAATGCAGTAATATAGGGATATGCTACACAATGCAGGTGTTCCAGGCAAGGGAATATGTCACATAAATGTGGCTCTGAGTTTTTAAAGGTGAACTAACTCACTCTAGGGATAGTAAAGGATGTTCCTGTTAACAAATGAAAGAGTCTGGCTTTATTTCAGTACCTATTCATATTGATCTAATGGAAAACAGATGGCCTATTTATGGAAGTTGAGTATTAAAGGACGTTTTCACCCTTATGATGTTCCCACTAATGGGTAAAATGAACCACTTCTATTATCTTAGAGAGCTGTCAGCTGCATTAGATACTGGGTATGCTTGATTAACTCTCACTGTGTTTGCACCTTATAATGTAATATGGCCTCAAATGAGACATAGGTAGATGGCTTTTTAACTTTGAGTGCTCCTGCTGGAAGTAACATTATCTTTTTTGCTCTTTTGCTACAGAGGAAATCTGAATAGACTAATTGCTTTTTTTAAATCTATAAGCTCCTTATTTTCTTCAGTCATATCAATTCATAAAGTTGTATTTAAACACATATTTTTAAGTCAAAGTACATGTCACCATTATCCCTACAGATAATATCCCTAATGATACAGTAGTTTGAGTGTAGTAAGTGCTGTATTGCCCATAAAGCAATGCAGAATGTTCTGTGAAAGAAACGAAAATCTCATTTCCAAGTTAAGATATGCCGAACAACTGGACTATTGCTTTAAAAAAGCTGTGTGCATACATGTTTTCATTTATTCCTTTTGCATTGTACAATAGATATGAAATGTATTGTAGAATTGTTTTAGTAACTATAGTGATACAGCATTTTTTCTTCTTTTACTAAAGAATTACTTAAGCAGGATTGAAAATAAAAATATTTTGCTGCCTTTCAAAAGCAGTGGTCTTTACTGGCCTTTTAGAAAATGTAACTATTGGCTTTTTTTGTATCTCTTCCTTCTTCTACCTCTCTCTCAGTTGTAGTCTTAAAGGCTTAATTTTGCACGGTGTAAATAGTTCCACTAATCAACTGAACTATTAATATTAAGATAAACATGGATGTGAGTTTTTGGAAGATTTAGAGTATAGTAGTCTTCTGGAGAAAAACAAAAGAAAAACTCCTGTCATTTAGAGCCACATGTCTTTGTAAATCTTTTTTATTTCATTATCTTTTCTAATTTGACTTCTGTCAAGTATCTTTTGTTTTACTTAGATGATTACCACCTCTGTGAACTACCTCTCTATATTTCTTCTATGCATTTTTCACAAATTTTAATTCTAACCAGGATATTTCCATGTCTCCTCTTATTTTTTCTTATTCTTTTTTTTTTTCCATGCTGTATTGCAGTCTATCCAGACAATAAATTGGTCTTTCAATCATATAAAGAATGGAACCTTAACTGAGGCTAATATTCAAAGGATGGAAATATGCTCCTACAGTAGGGCTGGAGGTTTATTTCCTTGATGATGCATTCTGGTATTTTCTGTGTTAATTTTACCTTGAGATCTCCTATGAGATAGAAGGTGGACAAAAATGGTTATGAATTTATCTGATCTGCCCTTGTACTTTAAAACCTTTGATTGTCTTAAAAGCTCTTGTTGCCCTCTTGCACTTAGTGCATCTACCCAATTTTAGTCCTCTGGTTTCTATGCCTTCCAAATGTTATTCATTTTGTTTAATAAATATCATTACTGACACTCATCTGTCCAGCAGCTAGAGCAATTTTATCCAAGTGAATCCCACAATAGTTTCTGCAGTCTGACTTAATGTGATCCTGAAAATTAATTTCCCATGCAACTTCTGCCATTAGGAGTGAAGTGGTTACATGCTGAACTGATTTTCCTCTGAGTTCTGAACCCCAGCGCTGGCCTCACTTCTGGTCAACATAATTGTAGCCAGGCAGCAATAAAATACGCTTGAAATGAAGAGCCTTTAAATGTTACAAGATCAATTATATTGGTTGGTCTTTTCTAGGAGCCAGCACTGACATAATCAGACTTGTGAGCTACCATTATTGGTTGCTGAGAAATGCTCCCTTCTCTGTCCAAAATGAATGTACCCTCTCACAAATCGCAGAACTTTAATGAAAACAAGGCTTATTGCTGTCTTTTACTGCTTCAGTATTGCAGCTGCAGGAATATCTACTGAAATGTACTTTGAGATGGAGATAAAAAACACTGTCAGGTAGAAAATGTGTCTATGGGACAGAATTCAAATTTTGGTGGATAGATTTGTGGCTTTGATGAAGACTTTTTTCCCCCAAATACCATACATTGTCACCAATGTATAAAACCAAATCTGACTGATATGTATGTGAAGGACAAGTAGAAGACTCAGTCCATCCATAGTATGAGAGACACATTACATAAATAATGACACCTGACTGTAGGTAAAGTGCCATAGTCATGTGGCAACACAGTAATGTTTAAATTACAGGA